>NC_045790.1:26584373-26853764 GCF_009873245.2 Balaenoptera musculus | reverse complement strand
AGGAGAAGCCCGCGCACCACAACGAAGAGTAGCCCCTGCTCACCACAACTAGAGAAAGCCCGTGGGCAGCAACGACAACCCAACACAGCCAAAAATAAAATCAATAAATTTATCAAAAAAAAAAATAACATTCTAACTTAAAAAAAAAAAAGAATTAGGTGTGTGTAGCAGAGATGGCTAAGTGCACTCCACTATCCTTTCTCTTTCTCTATCATAGAAACTTTAGTTGGGAACATGGATGGATACCTGGAACAGGAAGTACATCTCCCTGATTCCCTTCCATCTAGGTATAGCCACGTGGCTAAGTTCTGACCATAGATGTGAGTGGAAGTATCCAGAAACTTCTAAGAAGTGTCTTAGAGAGTTCCCTGGTGGTCCAGTGGTTAGGCCTCGGCATTTTCACTGCCATGGCCCTGGGTTCAGTCCCTGGTCAGGGAACTAAGATCCTGCAAGACGCACAGCGTGGCCAAAAAAAAAAAAAAAGGAAGTGTCTTAGAGTGTAGGATGCACACTTCTTTCTCTCTTCCTCCTTCCTGCTGGATAGATGCAAGCATGATGGCTGGAATTCAAGCAGCTATTTGGGCCACAAGGTGGAGACTACGTATTGAGAACAGCAGAACAGGAAGTTAGGAGGAACCTGGGTTTCTGACAGCATGGAACTGCCACACCAGGCTCATCCTGCTTGCCTTGGGACATCCTTTACATAAGAAAGATCATCTTTCTTGCTTAAGCAGCTGGTATGTTGGGGTTTGTGTTACTCATAGTCACACTTGCCCCGAGTGACACAGCATATAAAGTAACTGGCACAGCATCTGGCCCATCACAAGAATCCCAGCTGAGGATCCTACCCAGTCACACATGTATGACGGGAGTGGAGTAGAAATGAACCCAGGCCTGTGAGCCTGGGAGGGAAGCTGACACAAAGACCGTGAAATTCCACTGCCCCACCCCAGCCCTGGCCCAGCTATTGGTCATTGGTCCTTGGTCTCTGAAGGCCAACACCTAACAAAATGACATGTGTTATGCCACACATTTTTCTGACTGTATGTTTTGCCAATTCAATTAGATTTTCCTCTGGTTGATATTGGAGTGAGTCTTCATTTCCTGACCATCTGCTGTTCGGGTGGCAGGAAAGTCCTCTGAGTGCTAGAGGAGAAGCCCAGATTGAACGTGCTCCATGGACGCCCCAGGAGCAGAGGGACTGATGGCGGTGTTCCCGGGGAGCTCCCGACAGCTGCGCCACACACAGGGAAGCTCAGGGGCTGCCAGCCCCCGGTCTGAGCCTGCGTCCAGAGTTCTTCCCGCTCCAGACGCTCGTAATATTATTCAGTTTAAAAAGGAAGGAAATTCTGATACATGATGCAGCATGGTTGAACCTTGAGGACATTATGCTAAGTGAAATAAGCCAGTCATAAAAAGGACAGATACTGTACAATTCCATGTGTATGAAGCATCTACAGTCATCAAATTATAAAATCAAAAAGTAGAATGTGGGGTGCCAGGGGCTGGGGGAAAGGGAATGGAGAGTTAGTGTTTAATGGGGAAAGTTTCTGTTTGGAATGATGAAAAAGCTCTAGAGATCTTTTGTACAGCAATGTGAATACACTTAACACTACTGAACTGCACACTTAGAAATGATTAAGTGGTAAAAAAAATATTACCTACCTATATCTATATTGATCTCTTGTATCTCATTGGTCACAGACCTTCTTGGAGAGTATCCCTGTGACTGTGTCAATCTGTGTCCAGTCAGAGGGTAGGGACCACACAGTGACCCGAACAGGATGTCTAATAGGCCCAGTTAGTAAGCACTGATGAGACATAAAAGAAAGCTCCAGAGAACCCAGGGCTGAGGGAGGGCACTCGCGGAGGTCAGCTTGGAAGGAGCTAGGCCTCAATGGAGAAGGCATGCCTGAGCCCACTAGATGTCAGGGAAATCTGCTGGTTTGTGTGGGCCAGGGTGGTCTTCAGCCACCATGGCGCAGGCACTGTGCCTGGTGGCCAGGTACCTAGCAAGCTCAGGGCATCAGGATGCAGGTGGGGGCTGAGAGCGGGAAAGCTGAATCTAGAGGCCTTGGAAAGGTAATCACCAGGGTGGGGCTGCAAGGTCACAAGGGAATGTCATTTGGGGTGCATGGCTGGGCACCAAATGTCCTGACCCCCACACCTCAGACCCCCAGGCATCAGAGCCTCCTCCCCCTTCCACCCCTCCAGTGCCCTGAACTGGAGGAGCCTGACATTTTGCTCACCAGGAAGGAGAAACGTCCAAGGGTATTTGGAGCTCAGAGGCAATGAACTGGTACACTGACCTTGGGAGAATAAGAGGCCTCCAGTACAGGATGCCAAAAAAAATAACTGGTAAAATAATATAAAATTATTATTTTATCTGAATTTATCTGCATAAAATCTAATAAACTGGACTACATAAAATTGAAAACTTCTGCTTATCGAGGAATGGGCTGCTGATACACAAATAGCACTGGTGAACCTCAGAAATATTTTGTGAGTGAAAGAAGCCAGACATATAATAAATGAATCCGTTTATTTGTGGTTCCAGAACAGGCAAAGTGAATTAGAACAGTGGTGGCTTCTGTAGTGGGGGGAGAGGGCTTGACTGCACAGGGGCCAGAGGAAACTTTCTTGGGGACAGCAATGTTCTAAGACTTGATATTCGTGATGGTCCATCTAAACAGTTCTCAAAACACATCAGTCTGGACCTCCAAGATGAGTGCTTTTTCGGTGTATGTGAGTTATAATTCACTGCTAACATCTAAAGCATATCTCACCCTGTCTAGCCCTGGCTGGAGAGGTAGCTCGAACACGGGCTCTCCCTGCAAAGTTCAGAGAAGTAAGACCAAGGCCTGAGGCTGCACGGCCAGAGGGCAGAGGCCAGCCTTGAGACGAGAGTGTCCCTCGGGTTCCCTCTGCCCTCACCAGTCCACACCCTGGTGACTAACTTCTGCATCCAGGAGCCACCCGCACACCTCTGGCCACCCCAGCTGACACAGGGCGTTCCCTAAGGAGTGTGTGATGGACAGTGCACTCAGTGGATGGTGGGCTGGGAGCAGAGGCCACCTTTGGTGGGGGGCAGGGGGGCGTCCCTTGGTATCACTGGGGGGCTATGGGCATCATGGAGGTCATGAACATCACAGGGGCCATGAGCATCACTGGGGACATGTACATCACAGGGAGTCACGGGCATAATGGGGACCATGGGCACCATGGGGCCTGTGGGGGTCATGGATATCATAGGAGCCATAGGCATTTGGGACAATGGGCATCATGTGGGCCATAGATATTATGGGAGCTATGGGCACCAAGGGGGCCAAGGACATCATGGGGTGTCATGGACATAATGGGAGGACATGGGCATCACAGGGGCTGTGGGCATCATGGAGGACACGGACATCATAGGGGAATATGAGCATCATGGGGGCCATCAGCCTCTGGGGCCAGTGAGGTGGGAGATGTCCCCAGCCTTAGGCTGGGCTCTCGCTTTGGCCTGAGTGGGTGGTGCCCAGGAGCCCAGGGTTATCCCCACCCCATCTCTGGGGATGCAGAACCAGGACCCTGGTACTCTCTGAAGCATCCCTGATCCTACCTGGCCTGTGCCTTCTCCTGCATCCACTCCTGGGGAAGCTTAGGGAATGCTGGGAAGCTGTCACCTGAGAGGGGACAGTGAAGCCAATAGACGTGCCTTTGACTAGGGATCAAAAAGACCAGCAATACTTTTTAAGTTGTTTCTTTTAACTCTTTTGTCTGGTTATAAAATAATGTAGGAAGTATACACACAGAACTGTAACTGACAGAGGCAAGTCCTCTAAAAAAAAAGGCATTTTTGTCATGCCATTTTTGTTATGGATGAAGAAAGAAGCCAGCGGGCTTACAAGGTGTCACATGCCCACTGGAGAAAGCTTGGTAAGTCAGCAAAGGTGATTAGGAGGAAGACCTCATCCCACCACCCAGGGAGAACCATGGTTAACATTTCAGTGGGTTTTTTCTAAGGAAGTGTGTTTGTATCATTGAAATCATTTAATTTGGCAACCTCTCCCCATAACAGTGTAGTGTCAGCCATAACAAGCTGCACTGTAAGCATCTCTTGTAATGGTCACATGATATTCTATCACGGAGGGGCCACAAATCATCCTTTCCCTGGCATGCATTTAAGTTGCCTACAATTTTTCATTTCTTCATATAATGCTATGGTGAATTATTCATAATGCTTTTATCATATTAAACAACGTCTCTTTAGAATAGATTCCCAGCAGCAAAATTATTTGGGTCAGAGGATATAAATATTCTAAAGGCCCTTGATATATATTGCCAAATTGTTGTGTGGAAGAGTCAGTCACTGTGTTTGCAGATGCTTCTCATGTAGCAACTGTGGAAATTTGTGTACGTTCAGGGTTTGTTGTTTATTGTGAATCATGGTTTCAACATATAGGTCTTTAGCTCTGAGGCTATTTTTTAAAATATGTGGTAGCCATTTATATTTCTTTTGATTCACTGGCAGAGACAATGCTCAGAGTTTGTCAAATTATTTTCTTGGTCCCATACATCTGGGTGTGATCACATGACTAATTCTCATGTGTGAGAGGAAGTGACCTGCTACTAGATTGAAATATGCTGGGTCCCTGGGCACCACTTGGTTGAAAAGCAGGAGAGCCCCCTTACCCACATCAGGTGTGTGAGAGTGAGAAATAAACCACTCTGTATTAGCCACCAAAATGCTGGGGTTTATCTGATACCACAGCAGAGTTTGGCCTCTCGACCAAAATACTCACACTATTAGTTATCTATCACTTTAAAACAAATAAGTGGCTTTAAAAAATAATCATTTAGTGTCTCTAATAGTTTCTGTGGGTCAAAAATTCAGAAGTGTCTCTGCACAGTGGCTCTGGCTCAGGGCCTCTTATGAGGCTGCAGTCAGATGTCAGCTGGGGCTATAGTCTCACCTGAAGATTTGAGTGGAGCTGGGGATGTACTTCCAAGGTGATTCACTCCCTCATGGCCAGCTGGTACCGGTGGCCATTGCTTGGAGGCTTCAGCTCCTCCCCACACTGGGCTCTCCTCAGTGCTGCTTGAGCATCCTCACAATATGGCAGCTGGCTCCCACAGAGAGAGTGATCCAGGAGAGGAAGACAGAAGCCACAGTGCCTTCTATGACCAAGCCATAGAAGTCACACACCATCACCTCTGCTGTAATTTACTGGCCATATACACTAGCTCTGATTTACTGTAAGAAGAGACTACAGAAGGGTGTGAAAATGAAAGCAAGGATTATTGTGGCCATCTTTTTTTTTTTTAATTTTTGGCTGCATTGGGTCTTCATTTTTGCACACTGGCTTTCTCTAGTTGCGGGGAGAGGGGGCTACTCTTCGTTGCGGTGCACGGGCTTCTCATTGTGGGGGCTTCTCTTATTTGTGGAGCACAGGCTCTAGGAGCGTGGGCTTCAGTAGTTGTGGCTCGTAAGCTCTAGAGTGCAGGCTCAGTAGTTGTGGCACACGGGCTTAGTTGCTCTGCAGCATGTGGGATCTTCCTGGACCAGGGCTCGAACACATGCCCCTTGCATTGGCAGGCAGATTCTTAACCACTGTGCTACCAGAGAAGTCCCTTGTGCGCATCTTGAGGCCAGCTATCTCACTCCCTAAATCTGCTTTAGAAATTTATTCTTTAAAAAAGTCATGGGTATGTGCAAAGATTTAGGTACCAGGAGAGGATGATCATTGCAGTATTGATTTTAGAAGCAGAAGAAAAAGGTGGGGGGGGACATAAATTCCATAAAGTTGAATAAGGCATAATATGACATTAAAATAGAATTGTATGCAGTCATATGTTGCAGAAGAATTTTTATGACACGGAAAGTTGTGTTTGTAACATAATTAAGCAACAAAATAACATAAGTAGAATGATTCTGTTGTGTAAAGAACATGTCTTTATAAAAAAGCATAGAAAAGGTATGAAAGGCTATACGTCTGGGGTAATTTGGGTTATAAATGGGCATGTATCCACACACCTCCCCTTCCAATGTGAGTGGAGGACACTTTCCCACCATGTTGATCTTGGGCTTGGCCAAATGGCTTGCTCTGGCAGCAGCATCAGTAGCCGATTCCAATCCTAAACCTTCAGAGGACTTCCATGCTCTTCTTGCCAATCTGGGAGCTCCGGACTCCCAACAGGAGAGGAGCATGCCGAGAAGCATGTCCCAGGAGAATGCGAGACATGCGGAGCACACCTGGACCACACCTGAAGCTGAGGCTGAGCCCCATCCAACCCACAGGTGCAAAAGCAAGACGTACACCCTCACCCTCCTGCACCTCCTAGTGTTCACGATGGCTGTGACTGATGATACAACATCAAACTAGGAAAAGCTGTTATTCCTGCATGATAGAATCATTTTCCTTTTTTTCTCTTACCTTCATTGTCTAAATTTTCTGAAATGAACATAATATTATATTATTATATTAACTAATTATATATTTTATTCAATATATTCATTATTTATATAATACATTATATTTTATTATTTAATTATATTATATTATTTATATAAATTTTTATTGTTTATTTAAATGTTTTTATTATTTTATATAAAGAATGTGTGCATGTGTGTGTATGTGTAAAACAAGGTTTTGGGAAGTTTAAAAAGAAAACCTTGCCCTTAAGGCCACCCTGTCTCTCTGTTCCCTGCCTCCTGCAAATGCACCGTAACTAGTGATAATCACAATGCACATTTTGATATCCTGTCTTTTCTCTGAAGTTACATTGTAAACACTCTTTTTGTTACTATATGTCCTTCATGAGTAACATTTACAGTGATGACAGAATATCCCACCAAGTGAATATAACAGCATTCTCATGTGTTTTACCTGCTGGAAATTTAAGTTACAGGCATAACTTGTTTTACAGTGCTTTGCTTTATTGCACTTTGTAGATACTGCATTTTTCACAAATTGAAGGTTTGTGGCAACCCCGCATCAGATGATAGTTAGCATTTTTTAGCAATAAAGTATTTTAAAATTAAGGTATGCACATTGTTTTTTTAGACATAATGCTATTGCACACTTAATAGACTACAGTATAGTATAAACATAGCTTTAATTTGCTCTGGGGAACCAAAAAATTTGTGTGACTCACTCATTGAATTGTTCATTTTATTGCAGTGGTCTGGAACCAAAGCTGCAATATCTCCAAGGAGGTCTGTATTTCGGAATTGTCGTTTAGTGAATGTGTGACCATGAATATATTCATGCATGTGCATTGTGTTTTTCCCTTTGCTTCCCAAAGATAAAATCACAGACTTGAGACACACAGGAGGGGATGAATATTTTACTCCCTCTTGATATGTATTTAAAAGTTTGCCTTCCAGAAGGAATCAGCCAATGTACCTCTCCACCAGCTGTACTTACATGTGTGCCGGCCTGTAGAAGACACCACAGATTACCCACTGCATGTCCCTCAGGAAATGAGACCTGATTTGATTCTGGAGTGTGGGGGGCAATTTGCCCATCCCACCCTGTATCTATGGGTAGCTAATGAGATGTAAGCAGAATTACTGAGTGAGTCATCTGGAAAGCTCCTTAAGAGGGGATAACTGGAAATGAGCCCTTTTTGCCCCCATGCCTGCTTTCTGTTGTGATGGTTGGATCTCCAGCAGCCATCTTGGGCCATGAGGCTATTTTGAGGATGGAAGCTCCACACTATGCAAGGCAGAAAAGAAAGATCCCCCCCACTCCCTCCTGCTGAGCTGACATTGCCCTGTTGCATATCCCAGCTGCTCTGTGGGTTTTGTGAAACTGTGTGTGAAGTCTCTATCTCATTGTATTATATGCAGGCAAGACTGAACTCTCCTACAGATGTCTGGAGTAAGCTATGGTGTAGTGTTTTTTTTGGCACATAATAAGCATGTTACAGCAGAAAAAATAATAATAATAATAATACTGTGGAGGAGCCATGCCAGCCTTAGATTTCCTGTCTCCAGGCTTGTTTCAATGTGAGAGTAAAATAAATCCAGTATTAGTTAAGTCTTTGAATTTTAGACCTCTATTACTAGTAACTGAGCTACTTCTTAACCTCTCCAGAACATTACTAGCATTGGCTTTAGCACATTACATTTTTTTTAATTATGTATAGGTGTCAAATAAGACTTAATTGTTGCTTAATTGTACATTTTTGGAGGAACATTACAGGCAGAAGGAGTACCACAAGCAAAGCTGTGCAAATTGGGAATGACAGCCATTTTCAAAAACACAACAGTCACTTCCTGGGGCATAACACCGTCTGATACCATCTTACTGAGAGGGTGTCAGGTAAGACATAAATGCACGTCACTCCCATCATGGAGAACCATTGAGGCAGAGCATCCCTATGGAAACTCAACCTGTGTTTTCATGTCTCTAGTCTCTCTCTCTCTCCTCTCTTGCTCCCTCTACCCCTTTTTCCCTCTCTCTCTAACAGTTTTAGCAGGAGAGGGATCAGCGAGTCCCCTGCCCAGGACAGGGTGAGTAACTCACATAAAAAGGGACAGGTTGCACAGCTTGGAGAAAGAGCTGGAAAACTGACACCCTCAGAGCAGGAGAGCCCAGCCCTGCTGGCACTCTGTGAAAGGCTACTTCTCTCCTCCCTGCATTCAGATGGAGACACACCATCCAGCCCAATAAATGCCCCTTTGTGCTGGATGGGTTTCCATCAACTTATGAGATGTCTTTAATGAGAGCTGGTTGTACTCTGCCCAGCCTCTGCCCAGCAACAGGCCTGCCAGCCTGGACACCATAAGAGCCAGCAACAGGAGATGGACGTTTTGGGGAGACTCCCCGGAGTTTTTAGCATCTGCATAGTGCAGACAACATCCACGGGCTGGACAGGCAGCTGGCCCCATGGAGAGGCCAGTGGGTCACATGCAGGGCCTGGCTCTTGGACCTGCCTTGAATATGCAGCTGGAGGCCCCAGTGGTCTGGTGGTTCGGCCCCCAAGCAGTTGTGGCCCCAGAACCAGGCCCTGGGGTCAGCCAGCTCCCATCCCACTCCATGTCAGACCAGGAGGACACACCTGCTTCCTACCTGCTCCTAAAGGGACAAGGGTCCTTTCCTTGGGCAGGCCAATTCACCCCTCAAACCTCCACACCCTCTCCCTTAGATGGGAGGTAGCAGTTGTGTAATTGAAATGGAATATCTCAGCTTCCAAATTCTTCTGATCAGCCTTAGCTGAAAGCAAGGAAAGAACCAGGGGTTAGCCAACCAAACAGGATTCAAGAGAAACTTGAAAGAAGAGGCTGTGGGGACCAACATTTTCAGACCGAGAAGCACAGCCCAGGCATTACAGCAGGCGAGCAGCGGCCAGAGGGTAAAAGGCAAGTTAAAGTAAAACCATCTTGCTCCCTCACCTCGTTGCCCTACAGTTGTTCTTAGCAAACAAGGTCCTCTGGGAACTCCTGCTTTTTGATGACATAGGCTTTACCAGGATGAAGGTAGCCTTGCTATCTGTTGGACCAAATCTGCTCATCAACTGTGAGAAATGACCGATGACAGGACATCACCTGGTCATCGGGAACCCAGCCAGCATGAAAACTGTGTCGGCTGACCCTGGAACCTATACAGGATCCCTCTTTAGGACTCTTTTCTTCACGGATTTATGCAAGTAAAATAACTAAAAATGGTGCCTTTGCAGTATAGTCATTTCTAACATGCTACACTGAGCAGTCAATTTTTCCACAGCAGAAGACACATGCCCTGTGCTGAGGGGCAATTAGTGAGTGCATCTGTGCAAAGGTGCCATGGCAGGTGCTGAGAAGTGGGGTCTCTTCCCCTCTGCACCCCTCAGTCAAATCCACTTGACTCAAATTCCCACCTTGGGGCTCAGAGTGGGGTCCCCAAAGCAGCCACACCAGCCTCCCTGGGACCTGGGTAGAAATGCAGGGGGTGAGCAGCAAGTAATGTCTCTCAGCAGTTCTGACGCTGGCCTAACCAGGATCAGAACAAGGACACCCCTTTGGATGGCACTGCATGACATCCGGCAGGCACAGGGGCCAACCACTGTCCCCTCCCCACCTCAGAGCATGAGAGATCTACGCCTGTGCTCAAACCCCCACCCTGTTGTGGCTCCTAGGGCATTTGCAGGGGTCTCCCTCAGGAAAGTGAAGCCATGGGTCAGCCTGAGATCTGAGGTGGGCCACGCTTCTCCAGGGTAGAGAGGAAAGGGCCTGAGATGGCTGAGTGCTCCTGCGGGACTCACCCCAGCCTCACGGTAGCTCCCAACACCCATCTGGGGTAGGTGGGGTGGACTCAGGGGACCTGGGTTAAAATCTCAGCTCTTAGAGCCTCAGTTTCCCCACATGCAGAATGGGTTCATAGTGAGATAGTGCACACCAAAGCCCCAGACCAGGGTCCCTTAGCAACGCCTGCTAGTTCTATCCTTGGCTTCTCAGTGGCAGTGTCTCCACTTGTCCACAACCTGTGGGAAGCTGCGGGTGCTAAAGGAGACAGCCCCCAGCCTGAGCCTCCAGAGCCTCAGTGGGGCTGGGGGTCGTGAAATGTGGTGGGAAAAACCTGGGGATGCAGAAAGCATGTCCTCAGGGGCATCTGGAGGTTTCCTGGAGGAGGCAGTCCCCAGACTTGGATAATGAGGAGACTGACCCTGGGCCAGGAAAGGCAGGAAGGCGGGGGGCTTCAGGCTGGGTATGTGCGGGCCCCACCAGCCCCTCAGCAACTTTTCTCTGAACACCTGTGTGGAGCTTTCAGACCCAGTTTACTATGGAGGAGCCATCGCCTGTCCACAGGACCTCCTCATGGCCTGAGTTTGGGCCTTCTGCCCAGCTGGCTCCCTGGACAGGCCAAGACTAGCAATCAACCTTCGGGAAAGGGAGGGGGGTACTTAGACTAGACCTGACCTGCCAGCAGACACCTCTTTGCCAAACCACAAGCCACCTACCCCAGCAGAGCTCCAGACACCTGTCCTCACTCCCATGTTCACCTGTGGCCCAGTGGTTTCGTGGTCTGAGTCAGCGGTCAATGTCAGAGCCAAGAACATGGCGCTCCATCATTAGTGGTTTGCAAAGCATGGGCTTGGCCGAGCCGGCTAGGCTGAGGAACTCCTGGAGACTGGACAAAGCCCACATGGCCAGGGCATGCCCCGGGCAGCCACCAGGTGTGGACTGAGGGTCAGCAGTACCCGGGGTTTTGCGTCTGTGGTTGCGAGGGAGGGGGCAGTCAACACACAAACAGCAAGCATGGTGCTTTCAGGAGCTGACCCAGTGCACGGGGTAAGGGAGGCCAGGGGCTACTGCAGACAGGTGGTCTACAATCAGAGGTTATGAAGAAGCAGGCCACATGGAGACCTGGGGGTAGGATCTTCAGGTAGGGAATATGGGGAGTGCAAAAGCCCTGAAGTAGAGATGAGTCCAAGGAACAAACAGAAGGGCAATGGGGAGGGTGAGGAGAGGGGAGGATGTAGGGGTTTCAGTTGTACAGGTTCCAGGAGTGAGGATTTTCATCAGAAGACTTCAGAGGGACTTAAGCTGGTCAGTGATATAATCTGATTTACTTTTTCAAAATAGGATCGTGGGGAGGGATGAGTGTTTTAATCTGTTATATGTCCTGTGTTTAAAGAAAAAAAAACCTATTTATCAATGAAAAATATAACATATAAAAACTAGGACTGAGATCAGATGTATCAGGAAAAAAACAAAATTACAGTACCCTAAAACAAGACAGTGGTTTTTTTTTTTTTCACATTTAAGAAGTATTGAGGTGGGCAGCCTAGGGAAGGCCTGTGATCCAAGCACTGGGGACACAGGCTCCTTCTGTCTTTGGTTCTGCTGTGTGAGACTCCCATGCCCAAAGTCTCATGTTCCAATATAGCTGCTGGAGCTCCAGCCATTACAGCCACATTCCAGCCAATGAGAAGGCAGAAGTAATAAAGAATGGCATACGTCCTCTGTTTAAGGTCTCTTCCCTAATGTTGCACAACCCTTCCATTGCCAGAATGTAGCCACACGGCCACACTTCGATGCAGGAGAGGCTAAGAAATGCAGGAGAGACCCCTATTCTGGGAAGCCATTTGCTGAGCTAAAAATCAGGAGCCTGTGACTAAGAGAGAAGGGAAGAACCAATAGTAGGGATGACCACTGTTCCTGCCACCTTTGCCCTGCTCCTGGGGACAAGGACTTTGCTGGGCATAGACACCCATAGACGGCAAGTGGAGTCAGCCCCTCGGGGACTGGGGAGAGACCAATGCACAGACAGGCAGGACGGATGGGTGGATCAGGGCTCCACAGAGGAAGCTGCATCTCACTGTTCTCTCTCCACAGTACTGGGTGGGCACCTCCAAGCCAGCTGACCTGCCTCTCACTAGCTCTGTCGATAGCTACATGACAGTCCAGAACATGATGAGCATAACTCAGCGACAACCTCATGGGGGGAACTCACTTTGTTTTGGGGTTGAGGGCCTTACTGTGTGACCTTGGGCATGTCACGTCTCACTAGAGGATCAAGTGAGGTGGTGCATATGCCTGCCTGGGTGCCCATCTCATGCTACCTAGTCCATTACCATGCTTGACCCAGGCATGTCTGCATGACCTTGGCCAGTGCCTCCCCACCCCAGTCTTTAAAATGGGGGTGATGACACAGAACCTCCTCACAGGCCTGGCCTCCTTCCTCTGTCCTTCTGGAAATGGGGTGGCAGCCCTGCCCTGCCTCCCGGCTCTGTGCACTGAACTAGTGGGATCAGTGGTGCCTGGAAGTGCCTGACAGAAATGCAGAATCCTAGGCCCACCCCACTGCCATGAGATGGTTCCCCTCAGGTGGGTGGCGGGGAGGCGGGCCACCAGCTCCCAGGGAGTGCCCATTGCCCCAGGCTGTCCTCCTCCTCCCGCACTCCCTGGTGGTGAGCATGTGTAGGCCAGCCTGGGCCCTGGCAGAGGCAGGAGCTGTAGCTGCAAAGCCAGCCTCCCAGGGTAGGGTTGAGCACAGGCCTGCTTCACTCAGCCTGGGGCACCTCAGACATGCCACACCATGTTTCCAACCTTGGTCTCTCTCTCTCTGTAAAATGGAAATGCCATCTCTGCCTCCTTGCCTCTCAGGAATGGAAAAGGGCCAGGGATTCAGCCACTTTCGAAGGTTCCCATTCATGAGGTCTATCTGAATGCACATCTTCCCAGATCCCAGGTGACACAGTCATGATCTCCCCACAGTAATTCGGGGGCACAGGCAATGTTCATCCCCCTCCTGGTGGTGTGTTGGGTGAAGTGGGACCCAGGCCCTTCTAGCCATGAGACCCCCCATCCCTCCTGATGAGTGAAGCCGGTCAGGCATCCTCATCTCTGTATCACCCAGAGCATGAAGCCACCGCCCTAAGAGCCACCAGACTCTGGTGATGTGGCCCTTGGCTATCACTGGCCAGCAGGATTTCAGCACCTGCTCAAGGCAGCAGCATGAGGAGGGGGCTTAGGTCAAGGCCACCATCACCCTCAATGCCGGGAGCTGGTCTGGGCTTCACCTGGGCTGGGTCAATTCATCTTCACAGCATCCCCATTTTACAGACAGTAAATGCATCCCCAGTCACACAGCTCGGAAGGGGCGGGTGAACTCAGCATCATGCTGCATGTGTGTGTCTGCACATGTATGTTGGCTGCACATACAGCCCCTCTATCACATGTGTCTCTCTGCTGGAGCATAGCTGCTGGCCCTGTCCCTCCCCAGCCCACCCCCTCTCCTGGGACATTACCCAATTGTCACTTCCCCTTGGACCCAAGCCTCATGGTCAGCATCTGGGAACCGGCCTTGGACAGTCATACTGGTCTCTCCAGCATTAGAATTTGAAACCAGGTAGATGTGAGGACACACGGTAGGCACTGCCCCTTTCAGTCTGTCCTGGGAACAATCTGGTAAACAGACACAGCATAGGCAAATGAAAATGACAAAGCAGACAGGGGAAGTCCCTCCCCGAGGACAGGCACGCCTGGAGAATGAAACCCTGCCCAGGGCTGACCAAGCCCCCCACAGGTCTACCCTGGGAAGGTGAAGTGCCTGCCTGAGTCCCTGGTGGTCAGTACAGAGCAGTTACAAACCCAGGTTTAAATGCCCAATTATTCCACCACGATCTTCCCTCGCTTCCGCCTTTTGGACAGAGGGAATAATGAACCTCAGCACAGAGCTGCCATGTGGCCCACATGAGAGACCCCTATGACACCCACCGAAACCCTCTCACTCAGCAAACAGGCAGGAACAAAGCCCTCTCCTCCCGCCTCTCTTCATCTGCCCCACCCCCGCACCTGGGGCCTCCCCTGCAACCTCAGAGCCCTCTCTCCTGGCTGCCTTCTCCCTGGCCCCTCCAGGAGCCAGCACTGCCCCTAGGGCAGAGAGGCTAGTGCTTTTGTATGAATAATACCAACTTAAAATATCTGGATTTCCAGCTGCTCATGAATAGTTAGCTGTGGGTTAGGTGAGAATAACAGTAACTGCTACTTGTAATGGCCACCATGCCCAGGCCTGATCAGACCCCCAGGCACTGCTGTGTCCCCACTCATGGTGTCTTTGTGAACTAGGACTGAGGCAGTAGCCACCTCTGTGAGCCTCAGTTTCCTTAGCTATGAAGTGGGCCAACAGCAGTTCCTCCTTCATGAGACGGCTGTGTGTGGGCAGAACTGATGTCCCATTGGGATGCATTGGGCCCTCAGCAGTGCTGCGACTGGGCAGGCCCTGCCCACACCTGCACAAAAGGGATACCTGTCGGTCTGAACTGTGGGCTGCAGGACTTCAGGGCTAAGGTCAGGACAAGCTCCCAGGGCAGCCCATATAGACCCTAGATACTAGGCCCCCACCATGGGCAGAGCACTGAGGAATCAAATCCAAACAAACACCTCACTGAACGGAGAAGGAAACCAGCCACATCATACAGCGGGCGAGCGCCCAGCTGGGTTCAGCCAGTACTGTGGGCACCCCAGGGCCCCCAGTCTGTCCTCTACCACAAACGGTTTGGACATGCCAGCAGGTCAGGAGGAGGACCTGGAGCAGGGTTTAGCGGAAGATGCCTTTTTCTGATAAATCTCCAGGGTGACTTGCATTTTCCATGCCTTCTATTTCACTTTCAAAACTCCCTCTAGCAGCGGGGGTGAGGCTCTGGGCAGGGGGAAACAAGGAGGGTCCAGTGTGGAGGGCAATCACAGGTGAGGCAGGCACTAGGTTACAACGCCCATGGGTGCCCACCTGCTGGCTGGGTAGACTAGCCGGGAGAGCATCCAGTCCACGCTTACAGGACTGCACAGTCTCCCCAGTTCTGAGCGTGGCCCTCCTGGGTCTCTTCCCAGCTGTGCCTCAGTTTCCTCCCATCATGTGAGGGGGTAACACCTGCTTCCCAGGGCTGTAAGACAAAAAGTGATGCACCTGGCCCCACACAGGGCTGTCCCATGACACCTCCCACCTGCCCCAGAAGTCCTGTTCCAGCCCACAGCACCTAGAACAGGGCATGGCATACAGCAGGCACTCTGTGGTTACAGGATGAATGAATGAGCCTCCAGCTCCAGACCAATGTAACTCACTATCTCCTGACCTTGGGCACTGCTGCTTACCCTCTCTGGTCTTTGGTTTATGTGGAGGGGGAAGGTCATGCCCACATGGCCTTGGTCTCCCTCGCAGGCAGGGAAGCTGATGCACAGAGGTCAAGCCACCTGCCTGAGCCACTCTGCTGAAGACATCAGCAGACACCGTGAGAGAGGGCAGAAAAGGGGCAGGGGTGGGGAGGGGGAGGGCGGCGCGACTGAGAGGAGTGAAAAGCAGGTGGGCCTGAGAGCCGGGTCAGGGTCAGGACAGGAGAACACAGAGGCCTGTACTTTCGCATACCTGCCCGGGGAGATAATGCCTGGCCCCTTCGCACACGCCTGGCTTCTGGGAGAGGCCCGCGTCCTGGCTGACAGAGCCAAGGGCTGGAGGAACCAACACGCTCAAGCCACCCCCAACGGCTGGCACAGGCACAGACAGGGTGCCACCCCAAACAAGGGGGCCCTGCCTGAGGACACAGAGGCTGTTTCATGAGGGGCAACGGCGGGCACTGGCACAAAGCGGGCCCAACCTGTGGTGATCCGCTCTCTGCCTCCCCCCTCCCTCCCCTCGTGAGTGCGTAGGAGGCCTTCATGCCCCCATTTCCTAGACGAGAAGGCCGAGGCTCAGAGGGTGTGAGACCCACACGACTCGTTGACTCAGGTTCCGGGTGCGGGGCGGACGATGTGTTGGCGAGACCTGCAGTGGGGCCCCCGGGGTGAGCCTCACCCCGTTAAAAAAAAAAAAAAAAAAAAAAAAACCCACACCCGCGGGAGCGCCCAATCGCCTTCACAGCTCGTTCGGCAGTTAGCGAAGCGGCCGGGGAAAGGCCGGTTCTTGTCCTCGTTTTATGGATTAAAAGAGTCCACGACAGGAGCACAGAGGGCGACGTGCTTTACCCACGAACACGCGAGGTCCGGGGCCTAAGAGTGCCGAAACGCAGCGCGGGGTCCTGCGGCCCTTAACGCCCACGCGGCGAAGGAGAGCGGTAGTCTAAGTCTAGCCAGCCGGGCCTCCAGACCCGGCCTGGGGGCGGAGTCTGAGGGCTGTGGCGTGCACTGGGCGGGCCGGGGGGGCGGGCGCGCAGCAGGGTCTCAGCGGCTGAGGCGCCGGCCTCCCTGAGGCCCGGAGCAAGGCTGCCCCAGCGCCGCACCATGGACTCGCGACCCGAGGAGTATGAGCTCAATGGCGACGTGCTCCCGGGCTCGCCTGGCTCCCCGGACGCCTCGGTAAGCACCCCTAGCCCCGTGCCGCTGTGCGACCTTGGCCGATGCCCGCCCTCTCTGAGCCCGGCGCCAGCGGCTCCCAGGGACCTATGGGCGCCGACCAGCTGCGCGCCGCGGCCTTAGGGTGGCGGTGGTCGCCACGCGCCGTGCGTTCCGCCCCCTACCCGCGCGGTCGGGGGCCCCAGCGGTGGCCCTGGGGCTCCAGCCACCCCGGAAGGTGAGCGGGGGCGTGGGCTGTTGGCAGAATGCCGGACGTGGCCCGGGGCAGGTAGCGCCCACACCGAGCTGCACAGCCGAGGGGCCTGGGCGCCACCTTCCTCCCTCCCCCCGCCACTTCCCGCGGGCCCCTGCCTTCCCGGCTCCCACACCACACTCCAACTTTGCCTCTCCTCCGGTTCGATGCGCTCCCGGACTGGGCGGAGTGGATCTCGGCTTCTGGGCCCCAGGCCAGCAGCGGGCAGACAGTTACGTCACCCACGGTGTCCACGGAGACCGCACAATCTTGTGCGTGCCCTGATGGGGAACTTGGGGCCCATGTGGCCCCCTCTCCTCTCTCCACCCGCATGAGAGGCTCTATTCAGAGCCTGCCCTGCTGGCCTGGAAGCGCTGTGGGCATGGGGCAGGCCCTGGCAGTGGTCCCATATTACAGCTGGTACCCTCCCTCCCTGGGGTCCTGTCCCACTGGCAGGGCCAGAGTAGCGGTTCCTAACTGGCTTTGCCTTGGACTAGCACTCCCCCAGGGCCTCTGTTCGTGGCGCAGTCCTGAGCACTGCCCTCCCAACTTGTTGACTTAGGACATTCTTTCAGCTTCTGACCCCCTGGGGATGGGGGTAGGGACGGTGGCCGTGAGCGCCTGACTGGGGCAGAGACCGGCCCTGCTCAGGTGTGGGTGACCAGTCCTAGGCGATGTTGTGGTAACAGGGCACGTTTAGGGGTGGGGGGAGAGCATGTGGGGCAAGCAAGGCCTTGCACTGGGGAGCGGGCCCTCAGCAGGCAGGACGGGCGTGTTCAGGCATCACTGCGTTCGTTGGCTTTGGGACCAGTTGCCGTTGCTGCAGCCCTGTACCACTCGGTCTGAGAGCCGAGACCCGTCCAGATGGAGAAGCCACGGCCAAAGTGCTGAACTCCCTGGGGTTGGTTCTGAAGGCAGGTGGGAGTGGGGCCAGGAAGGCTTCCTGACCGGTGGGGACATTGGCACTGAGCCCTGGAGGACTGGAATGGGGTACGGGTATGCCTGGGAAGGGCATCCCAGGCAGGGAGAACAGTGGGAGAAAGGCCCAGGGGCTGGGCCACCAAGTATCAATACATTGGAGCTGGGGAGCTGGAGGTGGTATGGGAGGTCAGACCTTGCCAGCTATGGAGGCCCATGGAGGGGCTGGAAGCTCATGTGGGAGTGAACACATTCTTCCAGGGTGGCTCCAGTCACAGGCAGCGAGGCTCTGGGAGAGATGGTCAGTACTGAAGGCTGCTCTGCTCACCCTGCCTGGGGCCCAGGCCCACCCAACACTGCCCTCCAGCCTCCGCCTTCCCCTTCCCACCCTCAGGACCTGCCTCACTGTGTTCTTGAGCACATCACTCTGTGTCTCAGTTTCTCATTTGTGAAATGGGGTGAGAGTAGTGCCTCCCTCAGAGGGTTATGGTGAGGATTAAATGGGTTAGTGCGTGTGAAGTACTGTAGGAAACTGGGCACACAGCATTGTTAACATTCCTGCCTGCCACATGAGACCATCTCCCAAAGATGAAGCCCAGGCAGGGTTTGGAAGGGGCAGCACCTTCCCTCAGGTGCAATCCCTGTGGACAGGCATGGCCCTCCCCCTGCACCTCACCTGGCTTTTCCACAGCCTTTTCTCCCTGCAGTCCCTGCCTGAATCTGAGCCCCAAGCTCCTGCTTGAGGAGGGGTAGAAAGGCTTGCTGGGAGGAGGGGCAAACCCCAGGATCTTCAGATGTGTCCCCACTTAAGCAAGAGCCCCAGACAGCAGGGTGTGTGGGCTGGGTCACCACTATGTCCTTGGCTGCAAGAGGACTGAGTGGGAGGCCCAGGCCCAGAGCCCCCATCGGTCTCGAGACGCCCTGCCATGTGGCCTTGGGCAAGTGCAGACCCTCTCTGAACCTCAGTTTCCTCCTCTGTGAAGTGGGCAGGATCACTCACCTCCCAGGGTGGCTGGGCTCAGGGAAGAGTTGTATGTGTAATCCATGGGCAGATGAGCCCTGTCGGGCCAGGGTGGTGGGGGAGCTCTGCAGATGTCCCCCTCCACGTGCCCCATATCCCCATGGCCTCCATGCAAGGCCGGTCTGCTCAGGTGCCCCGCAGGAGTGAGTTGGAGTCTTCACTAAGTCAGCTCACTTTTGGCTGGCAGCAGAAGGAGTAGTAAACAGCAATTTTATTGTGAAAATAAATGTGGCCCTTGACTGTGTCATGCCCAGGGATTTATCTCAGGGGGCAGCTGCGTTGGACCCTGCAGCAGACTCTGGGACCACAGCCAGCTGAGGACACAGCAGGGAGGTGGCAGGACAGGGTGCAGTGAGGCTCCTGGGGCCACAGTTGGGCTTGGAAGCCAAGTCCTGGGAGGGAGGGGTGCGTGCACAGCCTCAGCTGCTGGGGGAAGTTTGCTCCTTTTCTCTTAAACTTTTTTTTTGGCCATGCTGCACGACATATGGGATCTTAGTTCCCCGACCAAGGATCGAACCCATGCCCCCTGCATTGGAAGCGTGGAGTTTTAACCACTGGACCGCCAGGGAAGTCCCAAGTTTGCTCTTTTTCTCATTTCTGCTCTCCTGGCAGATCCCGAGGCTGGTGGGGTCTTGGCCATGTTCCAAAAGGCAGCCCTGACGTGGCTGCGGGGTTACTGCTGGCCATTGCTGAGTCCACAGGAAGCGGGACTGCCCAGCCCAGCCCAGCTGCAGCAGGGAAACCCCCCCCCGCCCCCCGCCCTAGGAAACTTCCTGCCATGAACTCAGACATGGAGCAAGAGACATCTCGGGGCTGGCTGGGTGCTGACGGTATGGGGACAGTGCAGGAGTAAGCCAGTGTGACCTGAAGCAGGTGCCTTCATGCTGAGTCCAGGCAGTGGCCACAATAACAGCTTATGCCCCGCACTAGTGGGTCAGACAAGGGACACCCCAGGCCCCAACAGATCCTACTCAGTCAGTTCTCAGGTCCCAACCAGAGGCAAGGACACCAGAGCCCGCACATCCACTGTTGCCCACTGAGCCCAAGGGGAGGGGCCTTATGCAGGAGTGGCTGCGATAGCCCAGCATCTGGAGCTGGACCTCCAGTGCACCCTGGGTCTCACTCAGCTCATGCATTTTCTGGGACTAGTACTTTCTCTTCCTTGTTATGGATTTTTTAAATGGAATTAATTACAAATTGGTACAGTTCGTTTGGGAGGTAACCTTTCAAAGTGGTGAGGCCTGGGTGGCGAGGAAGAGGAACATCCAGTCCTGCCCTGCACCAGCTGTGCTCTGACCAGCCACTGGGCCTCTGAGCCCTTCATTCACTCCCCCTTATGTGCCCATTTTATAGATGAGGAAACCGAGGCACAGACCAGTCATTCTGTTGGTCCGTGGTGTGGCAGGATATGGGGATGATAAAAGATAGGTGCTGATGGAAGGCCTGCACCCCAGCTCCTCCCAGGGTAGCTGATGAGCCTCATAGATTTGTTGGGAGCTTGGTTCTACAGATGTGAAATTGGGCTCTGGGAGCGTGGGCAGGAATTCCCATGTGGGCTCCTTGTTCCATACTTGTACATGGGGTTTGGAGTCAGTGGCAGAATTGGGGCAGGCAGGATTGGAGGAAGTCCATAACCAAAACCCTGAGGGGTCCTGCAGGGGTTCAGTGGGCCACGGCCCTGGCCTGCCCTTGTCTCCCAGGGGAGCAGAGAGTATACAGGCAGGAGGCTGGGGGTGGGCCAGACCTCCTGGGCCCAGCTGGAGGCCATGGGCAGCCCATCCAAGCCCAGGGTGGACTGGAGGATGCATTGTGCTGAAACTGGGTTCTCTGAGTACCACAGATCTGCTTTGAATCCCGCTTCTGTCCCAACTCCCCTCCCTGTCCAAGCTGAGGTTGCCCAGCAGTGTGACCCTGGGCCAGGTGGCCTGGGTCCCTGCGAGCTGCCTACCAGTGGCTGGGATGAGACCCTCTGTCCACAGAAAGTGGGCTCAAGGAGCCAGCCCTGTGGGCACCACTGCCAAAGCCAGCTCCCTCCCCACAGGCTCCTTCCTGGCTTTGAGGGGAAAAAGTCTGGCAGCCCCGAGCTTACTCAGCTTCTGGGATGCCTTTGAGGTTTCAGGGAAGTCCTCTTGGCCCTAGGGACACGTTAAACTGGGTATTTGTTCCCTGCACTGCCCAGGTCGTGGGCAGGGGTCTCGGTGAGAGGGTCCCAGCATGGCTCCTGGCAGCTGGGTGGGCAGGTGGCCTGTCCAGGCCCATAGAGCTCCACACCTGTGAGAGGTGGGCTCTGACCGCCCCCTCCAGCCCCAGTGACCTTCTCAAGATAGCAGCCTCCCTGGGATTCACCTGTGCAGCAGTCACCTCTAGGGCCCAGAGCTCCCTCCACAGCTCAAAAGCCCCTCCGCAGAAGGCCTAGGACACCAAGGTCAGGCATGGGAGAAGGGGATCAGCCCTGCAGCCTCCTCCCCACCCAAGCCCCTACCGCACAAACCTCCTGGGCCCCCTGACCAGGGTGGACGTGAAGCTGTGCCATGTCCTGGGTGGCCCTAAGCTCTGAGGTGGATAGGCTGGTTCAAATTCTGATCTGCCCCTCCCTCACAGTGGCCCTGGGTGAGCCCCCCTGAGCCTTAGTCTCCCACTCTGTAGAATGGGAGAACAGTGCTCTTTCTCAGTGTTAGTGGGGGCACTTGGTGGGTTGTAGAGCTTCCCAGACTGTGGCCTGGGGTGTACAAATGGGGAAGCTAAAGCCCAGTGAGGGGGAGCATGTTGTCAAGGCTACACTGCCAGGCTATAGTGAGCTGGGGCTTGACCAGAGCTCCCCCCACCAGCCCCCTGGCCTGCAGCCTCTGGCCAGCGCTCCTTATCACTGCACAGGTTGAACAGGAAGCAGATGGCCATATGGGCAGGAAGTGCCCTGTATCAGGAGGGGCACATGGCCTGGGGCCCTTGCTTGCTAACTGGGGCCCTGAGACAGTGGCCAGACCCCCCAGAACCTCCCGGCATGTTTGCTCCGTGGCCCTGTTGCACACATGGGAGACTGAACCCCAGAGGGGGCTGGCTATCCTGAGGTCACTCAGCTAGAGCCAGGGGCTGGGGACTTCTGAGCACTCAGGCTCACAGGTGACCCAGACCCCAGACCCCCACTGCAGGGCCCAAGGGGACTGTGGTGTCAGCTCTCAGGGCTTCTGAGCCCTGGGACCTGGGTTCAAATCCCAGTGCAACCCTCACTTGCCATTGGCTTTGGGCAGGGTTCCTCCCCATATAGCCTCAGTTTACCCTTGGTAAGTGGAGTGTGAGGACAGGGGGGAACTCCCTGGAGGAAAGCACCTAGCTAAAGGGTGAGTAAGATGATGGACTGTGCCCTGGGCACCCAAGGTGGAGAACAGCGGGGCACAGGCGCCCTGTTCTGGGGGCACTGCTGCTGATGGTGTCATTCTGTATTTGAATGTGCACGTGGCTGCATGGGCATAAAATATTTAAACAGTTCAAGAGAGCTCAGAATAAAAAAGAATTCTCCCTCCTCCTCAGAAGCCTCCACAGTTAGCCTGGATGTGTACATATGTGTGTGTATGTGTGTTTGTTAATGCATATATACCTATGTATTGTATATGTGTGTGTACATGTATGTATACATGTGTGTGCATGTGTGCTCATATGTTTGTGCATGTGTACTGTGTATACATGTTTGTGTATGCTTACACACATATATGTATTGTGCTTGAGATGTGTATTAGGTACTTACGTGTGTGTGGAAGACATTTTGGCACTTCTGGTTTATGAAACATAGGGGCACATGGCCAGCGGGCCAGTGTCTCCAGGATGCCCGCACCCAGAGGAGCACACACATGGCGAAGCATGGCCAGCTGGGCCGCTTTGCAAGAGCAGAGCTGGGAGACAGCCTGGTGCTTTTGAGGGGGGGTGGGGCACAGACCCTGGGGAGGAGTGGTGTGCCTTGGGTGTTCTTGGTCTGGGGGTGTGGCCCACCCAGATGTGAGTGCAGCTGTAGGCCTGGCATGGAGAGGCAAAGGGGAGACTTGAAGAAAGAAAGAGGAGACCCCAGGCTGCACATGGAATTTCCCAAAGAGTAGGCCAGGGCCCTGGGTCCAGCGGAGGAGGCTTTCCCTGGGGGCTCTTGGGTCTAGCATTTTAAACCAAGTGGATTTGCTACTTAAGAACAACTGACACTGAGGGAAAGCAGGACATAGCAGAGCCACCTACTTTCCCGTCCTCCCTCCTGGGCATGTTATTCTAGATTAAATTTAAAAGACATAATGTAAAAATGAAGACCCCGCCCTTCTGTAGTTCTGTAATTTCCATGGTGAAATATCTCCAGCTGCAGAAAGTAGAGGCTTGCCCTCCCCAGAACCCCCACCTCCCATCCCTGCATCTTTCATGACTCTAGAAACAAGATCTGAATGGCCCCAGGAGGCCTAGTGGCTCAGGGGTTCCTGTGGACAAGTGGCCAGGGCTGAGGGGTACAGGTTTGTCCTGGGAGGTTGGGGAGGGGCCTGGCCAGGGGCAGCTTGAGGAGGGCAGATGGGCTGGATACAAAGAGGAGGCCTGGCAGCTTAGAGCTGGCTTCAAGTGAAACAGCCGCCCCAAGAGGTAAACTCCAGTCCTGGGAGGGGTCTTTGTGGCCTGGACTCCAGCCTCGGAGGCAGGCCTTCTCCTGCCTAACTACCCTCCCCACTCCTGCCCCAGGAGAGAAAAGCCTATCCAACAGGGGGAGTCAGCTCTGGGTGGGGCCTTGGGGCGTGGAGGGCACTTGGGAGTGACAGGGGCCCTGGCCTTGAGGACTGGGGATGTTCTCAGGCAGAAGTGAGGGAAGAGGTATCAGAACTTGTGTTCCTGTTTTATCAACGTGAACATGAAGGCAGAATGAGCCCTGGAGATCGACTGTGCAGCATGTCGTGACCAGTACAGCACTCTAAGGGTGATATTAGTATTATCACAAATGCTAATAATAAAGGGTCAGGAGAAGACTCTGGATGTGTGGTGGCCTGGATGTGGTGATGGTGTCACGGTACACATTTAGCTCCGAACTCTTCAAGTTGTTCACATTTATTATGTACAGCTTTTTATGTGTCAATCACACCTCAGTAAAGTGGTTTAAAAATTTTTTTTAATAAAAATTAAGGAAGAAGCTAAGCTCAGTTGCATTGTAGAATGCAGAGGCATCTATTGAGCACCTGCTCTGTGACTGCACAGCTGGGAGATGGCCTGGGTGGATCGGCCATCCCAGGAAGACTTGTTTCAGGTCTGGGCGAGTATGCAGGAATCTGGGATCCAGCTGCCGTCACGTCATTTCCCGCCCTGGCACCAATCACCTCCTGGAGAGGAGGGCAGGCAGGGGCATGCAGGGAAGGCTACCAGACGGCCCCGCCCATGGCAGGCAGACAATTGGCGGCATTTTCCCATCTAAAACCAGAGTGTGTGCTAAGGTTGTGTTTTGTTTCCTTTCTCTTCCAGGACTTGATTCGTAGGGTGGGTCTTGCAGGGGCTGCACAGCCTTCTCTGGGCCTCTTGTTCTGTTAATAAGCACTTCCCTTTCGAACCCTCATCTGGGCCCTCACCTGCTGATCCGATCAACCCCCACATCCCTGGGAAGGAGACCAGGCTCAAAGGGGGGGACACCAGGGTGGGCCCAGGCCTGCAGCCCCCTGCCGCAGAGCCCGGGCTGACCACCCCCCTCCCTGCAGCCACCCCGCTGGGGCAGGAACCGGCCCATCAACATGAACCATTATGCCAATAAGAAGAGTGCGGCAGAGAGCATGCTGGACATCGCACTGCTGTTGGCCAATGCCTCCCAGCTGAAGGCTGTCATCGAGCACGGCCCTGGCTTCGCCTTCTTCATCCCCCTGGTGGTCCTCATCTCCGTCTCCCTCATGCTGCAGATTGGTGTGGGCGTGCTGCTCATCTTCCTTGGTGCGTGCCTGGGCAGGGGGCCCCAGCAGTGGGAGGGCCCTGGGGTACCCCTGCCCCACGGTCAGCTGATTCTGCCTGCACACACCCTGGGATGCGTCACTTACCCCACTGAGTGTTTTCCAGGCCCTCACAGAGCGGCACGGGAGCCCCAGCCCTTCTCACTAGGCACGTGGTCCAAAATGTAGCTCCCATCGTGGCCCCCAGAGGGACCCCCATGTCTCCATCTTTCCACTCACCCAAGCTGAGGACACAGGAAAATGTCATAACCATACTAAGAGTTGATATGTACTGGGCACCTACTGTGTACCCTCTAGACCTTATGGCGGTCTGTAGGGACTAGGTGGTAGTCCTGCCCCCAAGGTGAGGGTCAGGGCTAGGAGCAGCGAGAGCTTTGGGCTCCCCCTAACCTCTGCCTGGCTGTGTGACCCAGGCAGGTTACATGACCTCTTGGGCCTCTGTTTCCTTGCCTAGAAAGTGGACATAAGGACAGCCTTGGGTAGGTGTGAGGATGGCTAGATTATCATGCACCAGCACTCAGAAAGGTGCTTGCCTGTGCATGTTCAGCACATTGTGCCTTAAAATCCAAGCCTGGGCCTTGGGCCTCCATGCCTTCCACTTCGTGACCAGGCACCAGGCCCCTCTGAGCTTCTGTTCACTGAACAAGGGGGGATGCAGTGGTCAGGCCACAGATACCAGACTGCCCAGGCCAGAGCCCATTGTCTGTAATGTATTAAGGCAGCCATGTCTCTCTCTGGGGGACAGAAGAGGGCCCCTTGGTGTCGCACAGCCCTGGGCAGTGTCTGCTCCCTCTCGCCCACAGTCAGGTATGACCTCAACAACCCTGCCAAGCATGCCAAGCTGGACTTCCTCAACAATCTGGCCACAGGCCTGGTCTTCATCATCGTCGTGGTCAACATCTTCATCACTGCCTTTGGCGTCCAGAAGCCCACAATGGACATGGCACCCCGGCAGTAGGGGCTCAGGTGAGCTGTCAGGGCCGGCCCCGGCAGGGTCTACTCCACCACGAGCCCACCCGCTCACCCCACTGGGCCACTGACCCAGCGTGGGGGACTCAGGGTCTTGCATGCAGAGCCCCTGTGACTGCATCTGCCCTCACCTGGGCCTTGCAGGGTGGGCGCCCCTGGCCGTTTGCACCCCCACACCACACTCAGCCCACTGTCCTCGCTCGGAGAGACCCAGCGCCTGCCCAGGGTCACCCCACTTGGGAGCAGGAGCCACAAGGAAGTCGAGTGACCCTCATAACACACTCAGCAAGCCCCTACTATAGGATGGTTCGTGGGGGCTCAGACACAGGCAACCCTGATCGTCATGAGGGCAGATGCAGAAGGTCAGCAGGTCTGGCGTGTGTCATGTGTCCAGAGTCTGGAGCCCTGGCCAGGGCTGCACAACACAGGTCCACCCACCCTTGGGTCCAGCAGTCCTCGGGCCTGCCCCAGAGGAGAGGTGGGTGCCACAAACAGACAACTGTCCATCCACTAGCACAGAAGAGTGGACAGGAGACTGTCCCTACACAGCAAGCACCTATGTGTCAGGGGCATACTGGAAAACCTTACAGATTGACCAAGTGGACAGTGAGGTAGGATGCTGAGAGCAGGGCCTTTGTGTGGCCCCATTGTGAGCATCTGCCTCCACTTGCCCATGCCATTGCTATTGGCCCCACCTGGCATCCGATTCACTGCCCAGCTGCTGGCACCAGTTTGTTGTTAAGTCTGTCCCCCATGGAGCCCTCTGGATGCCAGCCTGCTCCCTCACTCATTGCATGACGACTGGGCCACTTATTAATCACCTGCTTGTGTGCCCCAGACACAGTCCTGACTCTCCCCAAGCATCAGCCTAGCAAGGAGACCTTGTGGGCCCCACGGCACCTGTCCACCCGCCGGCCCCTGCTCTCAGAGGCCCCCTATCAGAGTGTGCTGGGACCAGGCTTTTAAATCCTGACAGTGACCCAGGAGGGGAAACTGTGGCTCTCCCAGGTCAGAATTGGGCTGTCTGATTACGGAGTCGGAGTGACCCCAACATTTGTGGGCTGGTTGCCAGACACAACACTGAGGCAGGGTCACCAGAACAGAACTGGAGGCCCCTCTGGCCTTGGCGACCCTCATGCCTCTCCTCTCCCTTCTTTGCAGATGCCCCCGGATCGTGCCTGGCCGCAGCTGCCTAGACCCAGGAGGCGCCTTGCCCTTGAGGCCCACCCTCCTGTGCGCACATTCCCCCAAACCGCCATAGCCCAGGCTGGCCCCACTGGACTGCATCCAAACAAGCCACACACGGTCAGGCCACTCTGGCCAGCACAGGGCCTGCTCCATCCTCAGCTGCTCCTCCTCCTGGAGCATGGCGCGGTGAGGCCCAGAAGACAGAACTGTAGAGTCCTCAGCAAGGGTCGTCGCTGCCGTGGACATGCAGCAGGCCCAAGGATGGGGGGGCAAGAGGCTGGCGCCGTCTCAGGACATTTCCAGAGGGATGAGGAGATGCCTGTCCTCTGCCGGTGCAGCAGTGTCCTGGCCTTGTGTGCTGCCCACCCTGAGTGACCCATGACCTCTGCACTTCCTGACCCAGGACTGTAGACCACCAGTGACCCTGTGGGACCCCCACCGTGGCCACTGACTCAGGCCTCACACCCTCCACCAGCAGTGACTCGGCAGGGCCCTAGCCCCTCCTTGGCGGTCTGAGCCCCCACTTTTCTAAGTACAAGTAACCAGTAAAGCTGATGCTCCTCCTCGTGTGGCTCCCAGTGCCATCCTCCCCTCCCCCAGGCCTGGGTGCTGCACCCTGTCCCTCAGAGCACCAGCCTGTGCAGGCCTCCTCTCTCTCTCCCCACAAGCCTGTGACCTTTGTGGGGAGCAGCCTCTGTTGGCATCTGCAGACATCACCCCCATGTGTCCTCGGGGCACTCAGCCTGGTGACCCCTTACTAGACCCTCATGGGAAGTTCCAGCACTCCCACGTTTCCTGCAGTTTGCATGCCCACACAGGTCCCTTCTGTACCCACTGTACTGGCTCACCTTGTGGTAGTGCTGGGCACTGCTGGTCAATCAGGCCGAGGGGACCGAGGACAGTGGGGCTGGTGCTGAGCAAGCCTCGACCCTGCAGAGGCACCAACAAGGGCCAGGTGCTGTCTCGGGGGGCCATGGGGCCACATCTCACCTGGCTGGGCCCTCCAGCTCCCTCAGTCCACCCTGTGGCCTCTAGGGCCTGAGCCCTCACTCTCTGCCCCCTTGTCACCTCCTTTCTGACTCCTGCTGGCCCCACCCCCTCATCTCCTTGAGGCAGCAATGCCCTTACTTGGTCCTCTCCAGGTGGGATACCTGAGAATCCCCTCCAAGCAACTGGAGCCCCAGGTGGGGATGCAGCCCCTAGGAGCTCCCAAGGCCCCTCCCCCATCACTTCTGTTGCCCTCTCTACTCTGAGCCTGGGGCAGCTCCAACACCTTGTTCCCTTAAGACATTCAGGTGACCCCACAGACTCTTCTGTGGGGCTGAAAATTCAACTCTGCACAAAGTGATTGATAAACAGGAGTGCTTATGGGTGAGATGATCTAATCCTGGGCTTTACTTTAAAATAAATAATCCAGGAAAAAACATAGGGAAATGGATGAAATAAGATTGAAAGTGCTAGTGGCTGCAGAGCTGGGGCCACGGGGCCAGCTCTCTGCTCTTCTGAGTGTCTGAATGTCCCATAAAGAAGGTTTTTAAAGGTGATCCACACATGGGATGAGGTCCATGAAGAAGCAAGACCAGCAGGTAGGCAGTGGGTGGACACATGTTCCCAGAGGATCCAATGAACCTGGGGCCACCCCAGCCAGAGGGGTCAGATGCAGAGCTGTGCAGGTGGCTGGGCCCTGGGAGCAAGTGGTACAGAGGACCACCCCTCCTGCCGCTCACTATGAGCACATCTTACCTTGGCTGTCTTGTTATTGCCAGGAAGCAGCAGAGGTCAGGCTCCCGGCTGTGAACCTCCCCTGCCACCTGGCCCTCATGGTGGGTCCAGAATGGTGTCCGGGCCCATGCCCCCAGGTCCAGCCCTGCCCAGGGCCCAGCACAAGTGGATGCTGCCCAGCCCTACATGCCCGGTGTAGCCTGAAGCAGTCTGTGGCCTGTGGTGTGGGCTGGCTGGCTGCCATACCAGACGGACGCCAGCCTGTGTGGACCATGGACGTGGCCAACAGATGGCCTAGTTCCTCCTTTGGCCAGGACAGGAAGCTGGCCCAGATGTGGCCAGAGGTTAAGCCCCAGATGGCTGGACTGGGTCCCTGGTCACCAGGCCAGGCTGGCCTCCACGGGTGCTAGGGGCATTGGGGACAGGGCATGACAGAGGGTGGGTCTGTGCATCCCAGCCCCCTACAGCCCCTGCCCCAGCTGCTCCCACAACAGGTACACATGACAGCCCCCCACCTGCCCACCCACCAGCACCCAGGCTCATGTCTCTACAGTTCCGGCCCCCTGACCCTCACTCCAGATGTATTCCTGTCTCAGGTCCATGGCATGTGCTGCTGCCCTCTAGGGTCAGGGCTGTGCCCTGAGGTCTTCCCCACTGGCCCTCCTGACCACCACTGCTGGTCACTGTCATGGTGGGCCATTTGGGTTTACTCTGCCTTTGGTGCCATTGGCTAGCGTCACTGCCCACAGTGTCCCCCTGGGGCCCATATCTGAGCCCTGACTACCCTTGCACCGTCTGGCCCAAGACCAGGGCTGCTCCCTGAGAAGGAGGGTCCTGCCCACCAACTCCCTGAAGGCTGAGGGAGCTCTGCCTGAGCTGGGGGAGGAGGTGGACCCCTACTCATACTTGCACTTCTATTTGGTCTGACCTGGCTCTCCCACCGGTTGCAACCACCCACAGCCTATGTCCCCAGCACTGTGTCTGACATACAGTAGGTACTTAGTAAATATCTGCCATAGATTCACTCCTCCTCGAGTTCCGAGCCTTGTGCATGTGTCACAGTGGCCAAGGGATGGACAGAAAACCGAGGCCCAGAGAGCGAGTCAGGGCCAAGCCAGACCCAGGGGGGTGTGACAACCCTCAGGGAGTCCTCCTAGACCCTAGCACATCCACTGCTTGTTAACTACCCCCTCTGCCCTACCATGCAGCTGCCCCACCCGGGGACACTTCTCTGCCCTCCCTGGGGATGGCAGAGACCCTTAAGGAGTAAGAAACAAGGAAACATATGTGCCAAGTTGGAGGACTCCACAGAGGGACACACAGGGAAGTCGAGAGCTGGGGAGCTCTCAAGACCGATGCTCTAGGACCCAGGACCGGGAGGGAGCCCCAGGAAAAGACAGGCTGTGGTGCACGAGCCCTGAGGCCACGTGAGCTGGGGCTGGCTTTGAAGGAGTGTGGGGTGGTCAGTGCAGGGGAGGGGGCAGGCAGTCATGCAGAGCTTGTTGAGCAAGCTCTGGGGGGACTGTGTGCTTAACCTTCCTACTGTAAAAGATAGAGAGATGATGGCTGATGGATGGATGACGAAAAGATGATAGATTGATGGACAGATGGATAGATGATAGATGATAGATAGATAGACAGATGATAGATAGATAGATGATGGATAGATAGATGATAGATGATAGATAGATAGATAGATGATAGATAGATAGATGATAGATAGATGATAGATAGAGAGATAGATAGATGATATAGATAGATGATAGATAGATAGATAGATGATAAATAGACAGATAGATGATAGATAGGGGTAGGGATAGATGAGTCATCCCCAGGTCACCCCTGGCAGAGTCACCAGATGAGGAAGTAGCTCTGTGCCAGTGGAAGCCCAAACAGGACCCCTCTGTCCCTCCGGGAACCCTTGTTCTTGTCTCCTCATTTCTCATGTCCCCTGCATGTGTCTGAGGACACCACAGTTTATTCCCGCCTGGCTCAAACCCTGGGAGTATTCTAGGTCCGTTTCACTCTACACGTTCTCCTTCCCTGACTCTCCATCCCCACTGTCCACCCTTCAAGGCCATGGCCCACTTGACCTGGGTGGGGGGAGGACAGGGTGAGTCAGGAGGCTCTGAGGAAGGTAGGCCAGGATGGGATGGGGGCCAGTGGACCAAGAAGGTGGACTTTTGCTGCAGGATTGGGTCATTCCTCCTTCCCACACCTGCCACACCCACCTACCCATTTCCCTCCCCCCTTAGGTGCCTTCTCTCCCACCTGCCTTTAATTGAACTTAATTCCTCTTTTCTCACCACATTATTTATAAAAATCAAGGAGCTGAATGTTTTAACATTTTTCTTCCTTTTCTCTCAAGTATTTATTTCAGGGGAAACTAAGCTAAGCTGCTGGATCTGTGTGTGGCCCAGGGAAGATGCCCCATGGCAGCAATGCCCCCCAGGCCCTGCCCCAGCCCTTGGTGTCCTCAGAGGGGAGATGGGGCTCCAGTCCTGCCTCTAGGTGGAATAAGAATTGAGGTCCCAGCTGCCACATGGCCAGCGATGAGGAAGGGCCCCTGCTCCGTGCTCCCAAACCCCCATCCAGTCTACAAGACTGGGGTCCCAGAGCCCATACAGCAGGGACCTGACCCAGGGCTTGGTCAGGCCTGGGGTTTATGCAGAGGTTTTGGGGGCACAGGGTGAGCAGTATCTTCTCTGAGATAGTCCACAAAGCACTGACCTGGCGAGAACTGGATGTAACAACCCCGGATTCCAACAGTGTCAGCACCCCCACCTGGACCCTGTGCCCTCCCCCCAGAGGGAAACCCTGCATTGTGCAAATTGCAGTTGCATTTCTGGTTCCACAAACACCGTCCTGTGACCTCATCCGGCCTGAACCACATCACTGCTGGCAAGAGTATCTAGGGCCCTAACTCCCTCCATCACAGGACCGCTACTCTTCACACACACGCCTTCTTCTTCACAGACACACTTCTCCCAAATGCGCGCATCACTTCCGTCCCTCCCATCCTCCTCACACCCTCCCTCATTCCTCTCCCTACACATGGGAGTTCTTCCCCACCCCAGGCAGACTGGAGATGGGAGTCATCCCAGCACTGTGGTAGCCAGGATGAGGAACTACTCTTTTCTTACTAGAGTTTTGGGGGGACTTTCCTGGTGGAGATGGCATTTTACCAAAGACCCAGGTTGAGTAGATGGGGGGTGGAGGGCGGATGGTTAGTAAAGAGTGTTCCAGCCGAGGGAATAGCATGTGCAAAGGTGCAGAGGCATGGATCATGGGCAGTTCCAGATGTTGAGGTATGGAGGTGGGGACAGGGGACAGAGGGTCAGGGGGCCAGCAGGGGAGACGGTGGCCCATGGTGTCTTTCACACCCTGATGAACTTAATTCATTCCAGGTCATGGTCACTGACTGACAAGGTGGTTGGCAGGGCATGGCCTCATGCAGGGAGGTACTGTGCCTAGACATGGATGCCCCACTGTTCTACCCCCCTCAGTCCCAGCCCAGGAGTGGAGGCATTGCATGGCAGCAACCAGCCAGGGGCAGGCAGATGGGAGAGGGGCCTGGCTGCTGGTCTGGGCTGTTGTTGCAGACTTCAGCTGCAGGCATGGAGTCCAGGCACAGTCGGGGAAGGGGCCGTTGAGGCAGGGATCCACGGAAGGGTCCAAGAACAGCCTGAGCTCGGGGGCTGCTTTGGACCTCCAGGGCAAGGCCTTGGTAGGTCATGGATGGAAGGAGAAAGTCAGCAGTCTCAAGAAGTAGCCCAGCTCGAGCCAAGGGAATAGGTGTCCTGGACTATCACAGCTCACCAGACGGGTCCCGAGACCTGGGACAGGCACTCACTGCCCCTCGCTCAGGGGATGGAACCCTGCCACAGGGCCTCACAGGTCTCAGGGGGTGGACAGTACCCAGGCCTTCCCTGCCACAGGCCTGCGGGGCCACAGTGGTCTCATTTACTTTTGCCCAGATGTCTCTATCACCTACAGTCAGGCGTCTGTCACCTTCACCCAGTAGTGCCCTTTACCTAGTTGTGTCTGTCACTTTCACCGGGCATGTGTCACTTTTACCCAAGCGTGTCTGTCAGAGAGCAGGACAAGCATCAAAAATACCCCAGGCATCTGCCCAGGAAGCAATTACCCTCGGAATCAGAATCTCGCTCGCTCACAGTGGGTGGAGGGGCTGCAGACTGGACAGGACATGCTGGGCTGGGCCTCAGGAGTCTGCTGACCTCAAGAACCCCTGCCACCTTCTGAGCTCAGAGTCCAGAGCAGGTGCAGGGACTAGTCCCCTGGTCTGGCTGGCCAACCGGGAAGGTGGCCTCCAGTCAGTCTCTGCTGCAATAAGAGCCAGTTTACATGGGGATCTGTCTGCAAGAGATCTGGAGTACGGCGGTGCACGTTCACAGCCCTGAGGATGGAAGGGAGTGGGCACGTTCACAGCATCCCTAACCCTGGACTCTGAACAAGATCAAGAGGAAACTTCACAGCCATTGGGGGATCCGTTCAGCCCATTCAGCTCAGGGTGGCACCTGTGTCCTCCCCGCTGACCACTGGCAACTGCACTCCTTTCACCCAATGGGAGTCTGTCCCAGAGAGAACATGCATTAGCTGTGCCTTCCAGCAAAGTGGTAAATTCATGAAGCAATTTCCAGAGAACAGTACTTGGAGCAGTGCTATCCAGCTCAGGATAACCATGCTCAAGGAGGGGTCCCAAGGTTGTGTCCCTTTTTACAGATGGGTAAACTAAGGCTCAGAATTTGGAGACACACACCCACAGCCTGCAGTGCAGAGGTGGAGGAGCGAGTGGGAAGCTGCACTGTCCCGGGCTTCAGGGTAGAAAGGAGAGCTCTTATGCCTGGCTCTCCCTTGCCCTGGCCCTCACTTTAATGGCTGGGCATGCAAATGAGTGAACTAGCCCACAAGCTGGCTGAATGAATCAGCCAGAGACCATGTCCTGAAGCTGATTCCTCTGCCTCCCATCTTGTCTCCTTCCCACATGCTCTGAGAGACTAAAACCTGGGAGTGGAACCCTTCCTGGGGGCCCAATGGTAGCGTCATTCCTGGAGTCAGGCTGTGGGTTCCTCCAGAAACCCCCTATGGAAAATGCAAGCTCATGATGATTCTTGGGTTGACAAACATACTTCTGTTTCCCCAAAGAGGCTGGAGAGGGAGGAGCTGACGGGATGGGGGCAATGGGGAGAGGAACCCATCAGGGGCCAGGCCCAGGCCCCGGCAGCCCATGGCTAGTGCGGTGCACGTGTGTATCTGAGCATTGTGCACGTGTACATGTGCACACTTTTCGTGTATGTGTGTATGCCTGTGTGTGCACGTGCATGCGCGTGGGGAGGGCACTCTTGGCAGCTGTGTGGTCCTGGGCTCTGAGCTTCAGCTTCCTCATCAGTAATGAGGGTGGTGACAGGGGTCCACATAAAAGACAGGTGCCAGACAACCACAGCCTGCAGGAGGGTAGTAGGCACTGGGGACTTGGCTCACAGGGCCCCCAGAGCCAAAGGCAGAGCACCCTCTTGGACATGTACACTCACCCTCTTGTGTCCACGAGGGACATTTCCATGACAAGATCCTAAGCCTGAGGCCGGCAGGTGAGACAGATAGGTACAAACACCCTGGTCAAGGGGACAGGCCCACGTCCCCAAGACAAATACAGGGGCTCAGCTCTGAGGAGGACCAGGTGCTGGGTATGGCCAAACCCCAGGCTATTGGGGGAAGGTGTGAGGAGCCAGAGCCCAAGACTTCAGATGGCACAATTACATTTTTCATCTCTAAAAGTTCTAGAAGTTTTTGTGGACTCTTTTTTTTCAGTCTCAACCTCCTCTCCACCTGGGATCAGGGACAAGACTTTGTACTTATTTCTAGGCTCTGACCACATCTGTGTCAACTGAACCCTCCCCAGACCCGCCCAGCGCAGGTCATCGCCTCCCAGGGGGGAGGGGCTCCATTTCCAGGATAGTAGTCTGAGGGGCCTCGAGGGCCCAGGATCTGGGTGTTGGCTCTGGTGACTGGACAGAGACAAGGGGGGTGATGGGGGAGGGGGTATCTCCCTGGGACATGTCACAGGAAGGGAATGAAGACGGCGGTGGAGCCTCTCATGCACTGGGTCCCCCTTCCTGGCTGAGTGACCTCTCCGTTCAGTCTTAGATTCTTCATCAGGAGAGCAGGGGCAGCAGCCCACCTCCTGGGGCTGCTAAGAGGAATCACACTAACACATGCTGGTACGAGGTATCATGAGGCATTTGGCTGGCGCCCCTCCATGGCCCAGGGCTCGGGTAACAGAGCAGCCCAGCGGGCCCTGTCCATCCTCGCCACCTGGGGCTGAGGGCTAGGGAAGGAGGGAAGATGGGCAGGGACAGGTGTGGGGACCAACAACACCCAGGCAGGGGATGGCAGGAGGGGTTCGAGGTAGGGAGTTCTGGAGAGAAGCAGTGGAAGGCGGCCAGGGAGGGAGGGAAGGGAACACGTGGCGGGGGATATCTGGACGTGGGCACTGGGGGACACAGCAGGGGTCATCTGGGGCAGGTAGCCCACATGGAGGGGTGAGGCCCAGGCCCACAGGGGTCTGAGAAGGTGGCCTGAGCAGGACCTGGGTCTTGGGTTGGACTCGGGAAGCCAAGAGCCCACAGGGTCAGCCCCAGCTAGACATGCTGTCATGTCTTGTGTTGGTATCATCTAGAAAACACTCCTGAGAGAAGGGATAAGACTCAAACATTTAATATTGTTGAGCACCTCTGTACAGTGAAGGTAAAGTGCTTGTTACATAAGTTATAAACAGTGAAACGTAAACACTTAGAAAAGCAAGCCAGCCCCAGGGCAGCAAGCAGCCAGGCAGGCGGGGCTGGGATTGGTCAGAGCCCCCCCAGGTCATCTGTGAGGAAGGTCAGCAGGAAGCGGCTGACGTGCCTGTCGACGATGACAGGGGAGAAGCCCAGGACACGCCGGGCCCCTGGCAGCACCTTGGGGTCTGGAAGACAAGGGGGTCTCAGAACCCATCGAGAAGGCGCCTTCTCTCAGCCTCATGGCATCGCTAGCCCCACACCTGAGTGATGTGGGGTCCCCATGCCGAGTGGGCCTGCTTGCCACTGGCTCCCCACACAGGACCTTGACAAGGTCAGCATGGCAGGAAAGGAACCGCAGGGCTGCCACGCTGGGCCACAAGTAGGGGGCCTCAGGTGTAGGCCTCCGTCCATCCGGCAGGGCTCTGCCCCATGGTCTGGAGAGGACTGGGCTGAGGCTTGGCCAGGCAGCACCCACCTGGGGGGCAGCAGTAGACGAGGAGTGCCAGCCCTGCGGCCAGGCCGAGACAGGTCAGGAAGGCCACGGGTCCTGGGGAGAAATGCACGTGAGCAGCTCCCCAAGCCCAGGAGGGCGGGGAGGGGTCCAGAGGCCTCGAGGGACAGGCTCACACCCTGTGCTGTGGTCAGCTGGGCAGGGACGTCCCCAGTAAGCACCCTGAGGGGGTCTGTCCAACAGGAAGCCAGAAACAGAACCCGACTTGGAATGGAGAAGCCCCCGAGGCAGAGATGGAGCCCTGGGTGGGGGAACAGAGAGAAGGGACATGGGAGGCGGTTACCCCTGTCACTGAGCTCACGGCCTGCGGTGCCCGAGTCTAGCTCTGTGCAATCTGAGTTCTCTGGAAACAAAATCACAGGGTGCAGTTAGTCGTGGGTGGGCCAGAGGGTAAGGTGGTTGCCCCGCCCTCGGGAAACCAAGGGGGCTGTCGAGCCCCCTCCCCCAGACCACCCAGGCTTCTCAGGTTGTACCGGCGCTAAGCCCTCCAGGCTGTGTTTGGGGGAAGTCAGCGCCAGGGAGGGAACCCTGCACAGTTTTGTGTCTTCTCCTTTTGTCCACTTCATGAGAACTTGAGGACCATGGAGTAGGGGGTTCACTGTTCCGTGGCAACCAGAAGGCACCAAACACAGCGCAAACACCTGCCTGTCCAAAGTCTGATGATGTTGATGTGAGGGCAGGGCGCTCTTTCTCTTTCCCCAGACCCCACTGGGGCTCCCCCTAACCAGCCAGCTGCCAGACAGCCCTGAGGGCACCCTGGTAGGTACTTGACTCCAGGCAGGGCTGTGTGGTCCTGACAGCTGTGGTGACAGGATCATCCCATGCTGGAGCTCAGGGCTCAGTCCTGCCAGCCTGTCCTTGGGGCCAAAGACACTGGCCCCAGGTCCAGCTGAGTGGCCTGAGATGAGCCACCTCTTCCCTCCCGGCCTGCATCCTCTCATCCGAGGACTGAGGGACAGTAGCCACTCCTCCTGGGGACCTGGGTGCAGAGGCCTCAGGACTGAGCTGCCATCCCCGCTTGTACCTTCCCTGCACCCAACCTGGCAGCTCAGAGGATCCCTCGGGGCTCACAAGCCTCCCGGGCCCACAGGCCAGACCCTCTAAACCAAAACACATGGTCTTGGACCAGCCATCTGTGTTAGAAACTGTTCTACAGAAACAGCCATGCCATGAGGATCTACCTGGGCGAAAGTGGACGCAACCTGCGTCGTGGGGGTTGGGGGGGTCAGCTCACTCAAGGCTGGTACAGCCTTCAGCTGCGAGCTATTTCTGATCAGAAGTGTAAGGGTTCCCAGATTCATTAGATTACAGAGGGAAGGGCAGAGCTGCATGCAAGAGACGCTACCTTTTGTGTAAAAATTGGCACAAGAAAAAGGGAGACAGAGGGACAGAGAGACAGAGAGAGGGAGACGTGGAGACAGAAATATCTATATTGTCTGAAATACTCTGAGGGTCACACAAGATGCAACCAGAGGGCAGTCTCTGGTGAAGGGCTGAACAAGAAGATGCCGAGGCCTGGGGACTGGGACACGCACTTACGCAGGGTGTGCCGGCTGGGCAGGCAGCTGTGCAGGGGCTGGGCGTGGATGTACAGAGCCCGGTAGAACTCCTGGCAGTCCCGCTCACCGCTCCGCTGCAGGTGGCCCAAGAGGTCGCAGAGACGTACTCGCAGAGATACCTTGGGGTTCCGGAACTGGAGGAGGAAGGGGCACAAGACAGGTCAGGCTGGAGGACTCTGGGCTCAGCACCCAGCCCCAGCTTCCTCAATGGCTGTGATATCATCTAGGTGCTTGGAACACCCACGGGGAGGTAGCAATTGCTACCACAGCCTCATGCACTCCCATGTGGCACCCAAGACTGTGCTGCATGGCCACTAAGCCTTGCACTCCCACTGGAGGCCAGGACAGGTCAGCAAGAAAGATGGCGGTGACATTATTCCAAGTGTGGAAATTTAGTGGCTTGCTGACTTGGTTTTCCCATTTGTAAAAAGGGAATAATAAACCCACATGGTAGGGTCATTACAGGGAATCTCTGAGGTAATGATAATTTCTAGTGGTTTACACTCTACAGGAATGTGATTCAAGTTTTAAAAAATAAATCAAGGATTAAGGAGAAAAAAAAGGTGGCTTTTTTGATGTGGTTGACTGAAAAATATGTGGTTGTAAAGGTCAATGGACAGGGTACTTGGCATTGACCCCCAGAACCTGGAGGCTATGGCTCGGTGCTGCCACCTGGTGGTGGTGTACCATGCTACAAGGAACTAGAATCAAACCACAAAGGTACAGAAGCTGCAAAGCAAAGGCAGATGTGCAGCAGAAGCCATGGGTACCTATGAGGAAAGGAACTGTAGTTTTGTGTGTGGAGTTTCCTTTTTCTCATGTAAACATCTGAGCTTTTCAAACTGTTTTTTACAATGAATGTGTATTCAACTTTTAATTACTAGATATAAATTTGAGCCCCTACTTTTTAACTCACTGTACTACTTCTGTAACTTAAGAAGCATCTGGGCCAGTAGCAGGGTCTGTGTTGATTCTAGTTCTGTTGAGGATCAATCTCACCTGTCCCTAGGAGAGACCACCAACCCTCCAAATAGCCCTGCACGTGGCACTGTTACCCTGTGCCAAGGCAGGAAGCTCAGCTCCAAGAGGAGAAGGACTCGCTCAGTCACCCAGATGGGAGGCAGGTCCTGCACCCCAAAGCCCGGGCTGGTCTCTAGCACCCACCCCAGCCCCACGGGGGAGCCAGAGAAGTGGGTGGGGCGAGCAAGGAGCACCCACTCTCACCCAGTGTCCCTGAATAGGATGGGCCAGATTACACCCAAAACGTTTGCCCACTTTGAACTTTTGGAAGATGCAGAGTAAAGAGCCCTATGGCACTGGGTAGGGCCTATCTGGTATCCCTGATCCCCTCCCACCCCAGCACTCCCCCTGTTCCCCCTTCCAGGTTTGTCTCATGTTGTGGCATGTTATCACATGTCTCCTGTGATCCTCCCAGCATTTCTGGAAGGGGCCAGAAGGCCTGATGGCACATAAAGAGACTAAGGCTCAAAGAGCTGATGTTCTGGGCCCAAGGTCACCCTAAGGAGACAGGTTTTCACCACCAAGCTGTCCTGCCCCCCGCTTCTCCCAGCCCAGAGAGGAAGGGATGGGAAAGCAGCCTCAGGTTCCTTGGCACCTTTTCCGCATCCTTGTTGCTGAGGATCTGGGGGTAGTAGCGGTTCAGCTGGAGGATAATCCTGTCCACCTGCTGCTCACTCAGGCGCCCAAGGCCTGTGAGGAAAGGCATGTCCTGGACCAGGCGGTCACAGTAGGTCTGCTCTGAAACAGAAGCAGAGAACACAGAGGGAATGAGCCAGCTCAGCCCAAAAAGGGGGTGGCGAGACCCACACACCATGATGCAGCCATGGCAGGGACCCTTCGCAGCAAGGTCCCCATGCCGGCCGAGAGGTGTACCAGCTGTAAGCACCTGGACAACTGCTGACATCCCAGCTCATGCACAGCCCAGAGTTCCCCCATGTCATGCCAACATCGTTGCCAGAAAGTGGGGTGGGTGAGTGCAGTGATAAAGGTTCATAGTGCTCAAAAGCAGAGCAGAGCCTCTGGCTCCTATCTTTTATGCCTGAGAGCTTATCGCAAAAAAACTCAGAAGGGCGAAGAACCTGCTGTCTGTTGGGCTCCCTCAGTGCCCTCTGGAAATAGCCAGGCCCGAGGAAGAGCACAGGCAGCCTGGAGAAGGCCCAATCTTGAAGCTCCTACAGTCGCTGTTGTCATGGGGACAGGAGACACAAAGACAGGAGCACAGGGTTTGGAATGGCCTGTGCTGGCATGGCCACCAGACACAGTGTCTGCAAGGCCTTGAGAAGCTGCCACCAACAGCAGACCAGCATGCTTGCTGCCCAGGAGGCTGGGGAATGCCTTTTCTTTTGTTTTTTTCTTTCAGAATCACCATTAAAGCATCACTGTTGCACTATCTTTCCCATTAAGAATGTCCCTTAGAATGACAAGTCTTTAAAGGCAAGGGGTGGGGAGAGGTCGGTGGGCAGTTGACAAAGAAATCTCTGAATCTCTGAGGGAGGGTCCCAAGTTCCTGCAGCACCAGCTGCCTGAACAAGTGCACCACCATACCTACCTGTGGCACCTTGTCCTGTTTCCTGGTGGACCCAGGGGATGGGGGGGCAGGCAGAGCTGTATAGGAGGAGAGTTTCTGTATGTGACTGAAGTTAAGTTGGTATCAATTCAAATTAGATAGTTGTAACTTTAGGGTATTATGTATAATCCTCATGGTAACCACAAGGAAAATGTCCATAGAATATACACAAAAGGAAACCAAAACGTGTTACTACAGAAAATCAACACAAAAGAAGGAAGGGAAGAAATGAAGGAAAAAAAGCTACGAAGACAGACAGAAAACAAACAGCAAAAAGGCAGAAACAAGTTATCCCTTATCAGTAATTACTTCAAATGTAAATGGATTAAACTCTGTAATCAAAAGACATAGATTAGCGAAGTGGATTTGTAGTATCGTGATTTATAATAAGAAATACATATTTGGTCTTTGTCCCAATTCCTGGCACACAGTTTCTAAAACCCAAGGAATTTCCTAAGTGATGAGAGCTGTGAAGGTGAAAGGATATCTTTTGTTACTCATAACAATCCCTTTCCAACCTCATCTGACTTTGTATTAATGAGGTGATTTTGGGAAAGCCCCTAAATAACCACAGGGTGGGAGCTGATTGCCAGTGGAACCAACCACGTAATTCGAGGGGTGGCACTTTCAGTCCTCCCCATCTCACTTCCCCTTGCAATGTCTGGAGAGGGGAGAGGGGCTGGAGGTTCAATCAATCACCAGTAGCCAGTGATTTAATCAGTCATGCCTACCTAAGGAAGCCTGCATAAAACCCCCCAAAAATGGGGTTTGGAGCACTCTAAGTTACTGAATATGTGGAGGTGCTGAGAGGGTGGCCTGCCTGGGAGGAGCATGGAGCTTCCATGCTTTGCTTCTCACATGCTTTGCCCTATGCATCTTTTCCATCCGGATGCTCATTTATATCCTTGAAATATCCTTTGTAACAAACTGGCAATAGTGTTTTCCTGAGTTCTGTGAACTATTCTAGCAAATAGGGTCACAAGGAGAGGGTCATGGGAACTCTGATTTACAGCCAGTCAGTTAGAAGCACAGGGGACCACCTGGCCTCGTGATCGGCATCTCAAGTGGGGGCAATCTCGTGGAACTGAGCCTAAAGTTAACCTATGGGATCTGACGCTATCTCTGGATAGATGGTGTCAGAATTGATTTAAATTATAGGACTCCCAGTTGGTGTCCACCAAAGTCGTGATTGGCATCTCAAGTGGGGGCAATCTCGTGGGACTGAGCCTAAAGTTAACCTATGGGATCTGACACTATCTCTGGATAGATGGTGTCAGAACTGAATTAAATTATAGGACTCCCAGTTGGTGTCCACCGGAGAACTGGAAAATTGCTTGGTAGGGGAAAAAACCCACACATTCCATAACCAGAAGTGTCAGAATTATTGAGAAACATAAGCGTTGTATGTAAGAGTAGAAGAGAAAATGAATTTTTTCCTCTCAGGATTTAAAAAACATGATTTAACTATATACCGTCTTCAAAAGACTCACTTTAGGTCTAAAGACAGAAAAAGGTTGAAGGTGAAAGAATGGAACAAGATATTCCATACAAATAGTAACCAAAAGAGAATTTACATTGCTATACTAATATCAGAAAAAAATAGGCTTTAAGGCAAAAGCTGTTATGAGACAAAGAAGTACATTATATATTAATAAAGTGATCAATCACCAAGAAGTTAGAACATATATGCACCAACTATCAGAGCCCCAAAATATTTAAAGCAAACATTGGCAGAATTGAAGGGAGAAATAGAAAGCTTTATGATAATAGCTGGAGACTTCAACAGACCACTTTCAATAATAGAATAACCAGACAGAAGATCAATAAGGCAATAGAGGATGTGAACAGCCCCATAAACTAATGATACCTAACAGACATAGACACAACACTCCACCCAACAATAGCAGAATATACACTCTTCTCAAGTGCACAGGGAACATTATCCAAAATAGACCACAAAACACAGTTAACCATAAAATGTGTCTTAATACATTTTAAAGGACTGACATAATAAAAGGATCTTTTCTGATCACATGGAATAAAGCTAGAAATCAATAACAGTAGGAAAAGTGGAAAATTCACAATTATGTGGACATTAAACAACAAATGCATCAAAGAGGAAATCACAAGAGAAATCAGAAAATACCTTGAGAAAAATGAAAATAAAAATACAGCATACTAAAATTTAAGGGATGCAGTGAAAGCAGTACTGAGAGGAAAATTTACAGCTGTAAATGCACATACTAAAATAGAAGATCTCAAATCAATAACCTAATGTTACATCTTAAGGAACTAGAAAAGGAAAAGCAAACTAAACCCAAAGTTTGTAGAAGGATGGAAATGATAAAGATTAGAGTGAAGATAAATGAAATAGAAAAACAATAGAAAAATAGAAAAACAAAACCAAAAGTTGGTTCCAGAAAGATCAACAAAATTGGCAAACCTTTAGCTAGATTAACAAAGAAAAAAGAGAGGAGATTCAAATTACTAATATCAGAAATATTACTATGAATTTTACAGAAATAAAAAGGATTATAAAAGAATACTGTGGACATTTATACCAACAAATTGGACAACCTAGATAAAATGGACAAATTCCTAAAAACACACAATCTACCAAAGCTGAATCATGAAGAAACAGAAAATCTGAAAGGACCTATTACTAATAAGGAGATTCAATCAGTAGTTAAAATGGTCTCAACAAATAAAAGCCCAGAATCAGATGGCTTCACTGATGAATTCTACCAAACATTTAAAGAACTAATACCAATCCTTCTCAAACTCTAAAAATAAAGTTACCATATGATCCTGCAATCCTACTCCTTAGCATGTATCTGGAGAAAACTCTAGTTTGCAACCCAATGTTCATAGCAGCACTATTTACAAAAGCCAAGACATGGAAGCAACCTAAATGTCCACTGACAGATGAATGAATAAAGAAGATGTAGTATATATATATATACACAATACAATATTACTCAACCATAAAAAAGAATGAAATAATGACATTTGCAGCAATATGGTTGGACCTAGAAATTATCATATTAAGTGAAGTAAGTCAGACAGAGAAAGACAAATATCATACAGTATCAGTTACATGTGGAATCTAAAAAAATGACACAAATGAGCTTATTTACAACACAGAAATAGACTCACAGACATAGAAAACTTATGGTTACCAAAGGGGATGGGGGGGATAAATTAGGAGTCTGGGATTAACATATACACACTACCATGTATAAAACAGATAAACAACAAGGACCCACTGCATAGCACAGGAAACTATACTCAGTATCGTGTAATAACGAATAACATAAAAGAATCTGAAAAAACTATATATATATGTATGTACATATGTATAACTAAATCACTTTGCTGTACACTTGAAACTAACACACACTGCAAATTAACTATATGTCGATTAAAAAACTTAAAAAAAGGAATAAAATACTTAGAAATAAATTTAACCAAGGATGTGGAAGACTTGGACACTGGATCTACAAAACATTGCTGAAAGAAATTTTAAAAGACACACATAAATGGAAAGACATCCCATGTTCATGGGCTGGAAGACTTAATATTGTGAGTATGACAATACTACCCAAAGTGATCTAGGAATTCAATGTAATCCCTATCCAAACCCCAATAAATGTTTTTTGTTTTTCATCCTAAAATTCATATGGAATCTCAAAGGACTTTTATGGCCAAAACAATCCTGAAAAGGAAAGAAGGTGGATGACTCATACTTCCTGATTTCAAAATTTACCATAAAGCTACAAGAATCAAAACTGTGGTACCGACATAAGGACAGACATATAGACCAATGTAATAGACTAGAAAGTCCAGAAATAAACACTATTTTGAGTGGGGGAAAAAAAAAGACTGAAGACAACCCACAGAATGGGACAAGTATTTGCAAAGCATATATCTGATTAGGTATTAATATATAGAGAGAGAGAATATAAAAAGAACTCCTACAATGCAACAACAACAAAAAAATCCTATAGGGCTTCCCTGGTGGTGCAGTGGTTAGGAATCTGCCTGCTAATGCAGGGGACACGGGTTCGAGCCCTGGTCTGGGAAGATCCCACATGCCGCGGAGCAACTAGGCCCGTGAGCAACAACTACTGAGCCTGTGCGTCTGGAGCCTGTGCTCTGCAACAAGAGAGGCCACGATAGTGAGAGGCCCGCACACCGCGATGAAGAGTGGCCCCCGCTTGCCGCAACTAGAGAAAGCCCTCGCACAGAAATGAAGATCCAACACAGCCAAAAATAAATAAGTAAATAAAGAAAGAAAGAAAAGAAAAGAAAAAGAATATAAAAAAAAATCCTATAAAGTAACCAATACAAAAATGAGCAAAAGACTTGCATAGGTATTTCTCCAAAGAAGATGTACAAATGACTACTAAGCATATGAAAAGATGCTCAACATCACTAGTCATTAGGGAAATGCAAATCAAACTACAATGAGATAACCACTTCATACACATTAAGGTAAAATAAATACATGGAGAGAGAGTGCATATGAATATGAGGATGAGGAGAAACTGGAACGCTCATGCATTACTGGTGGGCATGTAAAATGGTGTGGCCACTATGGAAAACAGTATGGCTATTCCTCAAAAAGTTAAACAAATACTTCAGCAATTTCATTCCTGGGTACACACTCAAAAGAACTGAAAGCAGAGACCCAAACAGGTATGTGCACACCAAGTTCAGAGTAGCATTATTCACAAAAGCCAAAAGGTAAAAACAACCCAAGTGTCCACGGACAGATGAATAGAGAGACAAAATGTGGTATACATACAATGGAATATTATACAACCATAAAAAGGAATGGAATTTTAAAACATGTATTTGACAACATGGATGACTGTGAAAACGTTATGCTAAGTGAAATAAGTCAGACACAAAAGGACAAACGTTGTATGATTCCACTTACATGAACTATCTAGAATAAGCAAATTCTAAAGACAGAAAGTAGAATAGTGATTACCAGGAGCTGGGGGTAGGGGAGAAAGGGGAGTTATTGTTTAATGGGCACAGAGTTTCTCTTTGGGATGACGAAAAGTTCTGGAAATGCATAGTGGTGACAGCTTCACAACATCGTGGATGTATTTAATGCCACTGAAATGGTTAAAATGGTAAATTTTATGTTCTGTATATTTTACCACATACATACATATAAAGGTGAATGGATAATATATTAAACTGTGGTTCAGTTTAGTAAGTTACAATGGAATATAATTCAGTGATAAAAAGACCTATGAAGTCACAAAAAGACCTATGAAGTCACAAAAAGACATGGAGGAAACTTAAATGCATTTTGCTAAAGGTTAAAGAAGCCAATTTGAAAAGGCTATATACTATATGATCCCAAGTATATGATATTCCAGAAAATGCAAAACTATGGAGAACAGTAAAAAGATCAGTGGTTGCCAAGGGTTAGGGAAGAGGGAGGGATAAATATGTAGAGCACAGATTTTTAGCCAGGTAAAACTACTTGTATGATACTGTAATCGTGGACACAGGACATTACGAATTTTTCAAAACTCATGCAATACACAACACAAGGACTTTAGTTAGTAATACCTAAAGTTATTAATATTCTATCAACATTGGTTCATTAAGTGCAACAAACATACCACACAAATGCAAGATGTTAATAATACAGGAAACGGGGTGTGGGGACCCTCTGTGCTATCTGCTCAATTTTCTATAAACTAAAAATGTTCTAAAAATAAAATCTATTAATTAAAAAGAAATCCTCTTTGGAAATTCCGTAGCTGAATTTTAAAGAAAAAAAATGAGAGTCACAGAAAGCAGATGAATTCTTGGATTGGGTGGGGTTCCCTGGAAAGGAGCATGAAGGAACTTTCTGGAGTGATAGAAATGTTCTGTCTTGATTAGGCCTGGGCTAGTTGTTCCATGGGTGTATTCATTAGTCAAAACTTATAGAATTATTCACTAAAAATGAGTGTATTTGTAAGTAAATACTACCTCAATAACGTTGATTTTTTTAAAATAGGGTCATTGAGGTGGAACAAGTGGGGCCTCCTCCCTGATTTCTTCCATGAGGCCAACTCAACAGACTGTCTTTCTCATCTCTCTCTCCTGATGCTACCTCCTCCTGGATGGTCTTTTCTCCCCCAGAATATGAATTTCTAACTTCTGATCCTCCGAGCCTCTGAAAGTCAACCTTGAAAATGGACTTGTCAGCAGCTCCAACTTGGTGAAGAAGCCATGGACAGGAATGCAGAGAGACCTGCCACCACCACACGGCAGGACCCTCCTGGCCACCTGGCTTCAGCATCTACAACCTCTCGGATTAAAGAGTTAATATTGGCCATAGTTCATGGAGTGTGCCCCATGCTTGGGCATTCTGTGGGCTCTAGGCATACAGATAATCATCATTCTTCCATCAGCTCTGCTACACAAGCATGACTACCACCCCCATTTTCAGAAGAAGAAACTGAAGCACAACGAGTAGACTTATCTAAGACCTGCCTGAGACCTCAACCAGCTAGGGAGTGATGTATCGAGGTCAGGACCCAGGCACAGTATTGGGGCCAACTCTTGACATCTAAAATTTCTGCCTCTCTAATCAACCTACTAATTAACTATGCAATTAGCTGCATCATGTCTGTTCCTGGCCAAGCCATAGGCTGTCCTGCCCAGCACTGCCAGTGTGTGCACCTGTGCATAGAGCCAGCACACACTAAGCACTAGGGAAGTTTGGGAATGAATGGACGTAGGTCCAAGGCTCAAGGGCGAGGGCTGTCAGTGGATGGTGGCCAGCATCTTGCAGTGGCTCCTCCTATCCTGCAGGCTGCTAGCCAGGTGGTGCCTCCATTGCCTGCAGCTGCCAGTCACCTGGCACGATGGCATAGCCTGGGGGCCAAAGCTCTCGGCTCTGCTGTGCGCTGTGCTTCCTGTGGTCTTTGTGAGCTGTGCACACAAACCACACCCAAGCAGCCATTCAGAGGCATGAGAAAGCACAAGAAAGGAAACCACTTTGGTCCCAAGTGCTGATAAACAGTCCCAGACAGTTTTTACAGGACAAAGGAAGAGGAATGTTCTGGCATAAAATTCACCAGACCTTCACCAGCAACCTCTGCTAAGCCCTACCTCCCCCATCATCTTGCCCTCCTGGCAGCACCACAACCATAGACACCCCCCCCCCCACAACCTGTTAGCCTGGCTTGGCAATCGAGGCCCTGTGGGAGCTGGCCTCACTTGCCCTCACCGGGCCTCCCAGGCCCCTGAGCCATCCCTGCACAGCAACCCCCAACTGCAGTGTACTGCCCAGGATTCCCGCCCTTGGCACAAGAATACCTGTCCCTGTGGTTTCCGCCTGGCTAACTCATGCTCACTGCCCTCCCGCCAAGAGACCTTCCTGAGCTCCCCTGCCGCCCCACCCCAAACAAAGTCCAGATGCTTGGACCTCAACCTCCCCTCCCAAATTGAATCTCCCAGAATCCCCTCCTGTCCCAGTGCCCAACCTGGCCTCAGGCATGGAGTTGAGATGGCGCACTCCCCAGCACACCACAAGGCAGGGACTGGTTCTGCAGCAACAGCAATTGCTGCAGTGACACTCGGCCAGTGCTGGCCCTGAGCAGACGCATCAGGCCCCACACACTCACTCTGCAACCCTTTGTAGAGGCCCCAGAAACAACACGAGGCAGGTTCCTGTTGGTGCATGGAGACAGTGAGCCAGGAACTTGAGGCCCGCAGCCTTGCAAGCCTGCCCATTTGACCCTCCCAGGCCTGTGCTCTCTGGGCCCCAGTTCCCCATACCAAAAATGAAGGGCTCTGAGGGAAGGGGTCTCTAGAGGCCCAGGACACAGAGATGGCAGGGAGAAAGGGGATTGGTGGGCCTGGGCAGGGTCTAGTCCTGGCTCTGCCACTGACTGCCCCAGCGGTCTGGGGCACCTGCCCAACCTGACACTTTATTTCCTCATCCACACATAGAGATATTCCACTTTTCCCCATAGAGCAGTTCTGAATGGGAAGCACCTGATACAAGACCATGTGCACAGTAGGTACAATAGACCCTGGAACAATGCGGCGGTTGGGGGCGCAGATCCCTGAGCAGTCGAAAATCCACACATTACTTTACAGTCAGCCCTCCATATCCATAATTTTGCATCCAAGGATTCAGCCAACCTGGGGTCATGTAGTACTATAGTATGTATCGAAAAAAAATCCACATATAAATGGACCCTCACATTTGAAACCTCAGCTCAAAGGGTCAACTGTACTCAGAAACAGCAGCCACAGATAAAAGAATTCAGAGAGATGACAGGGGAATGCACAGCAGCTGGGGTCTCTTCTGGCTAAGGCTGGGACACTGGTGTCCTGGAAATCACCAGGTTCCTGCCCATGAAATCCTACTTGTGTGCAGGACTCAGGCTGGGACTCCAGTGAGTGCTGGGGAGAGAACAGGGGCTTCTGGGGCCTCCCTGACCCCGTGGGCCACCCCTAGGTAACTTCTACCTCATGAAGCAACCTGACCATGCTGTCATGGGCTCTGTCACCAGCCTGTCTCTGTCATGGAGCTTCTCCTACAGGGAAAGGTCCATAGAGAAGGGTCACCCTGCTCAGTTAGGGTCAGGAAGGTGGTGGGCGGGTCCCCATTCGAGAGGCCCTTGGCGGATGGCTGGGCTGGAGAACCCATCCTGGGAAAAGAAGGAGGGACTGGGGCAGTTCAGTATGGGGCACAAAGCCTTCGGGGACCGAGTCTGTGTCCACAATTCCCCTGGGCCTGTCGCTGGGCAAGGGGTGCAGCATGGGAGGCACCACAGAGTCCCACGGGTACCACGCACTGCCCAGGTATGCACCACCTGTTGGGCATTCTCCTCAGGTGGCTGTGAGGATGGAGTGTCTATATTCCCTGATAGAAGCACAGTAGAATCATTTTTACTTTCACCTCCCACTGTCAGGCCTCAACCCCCTCCCCCCCCCACTGCCCATGCAGCATCTCCCCACCTACAGACGTGCACTGGTCCCTGCCCTCCCGGAACCACCCACGACGTGGCCCCCACCCACTAGAACCTTCCATGGCCTGACCTGGCCTCACCCCACAGAACCATTCCAGGCCTAGCCTCTGTCCCCCAGAACCCTCTAGGGCCTCACCTGGCCTCGCCCTCCAGAACCCTCCAAGGCGGGGCCCCCAACGCTCAGAAGCCTCCAGGGCATGACGTGGCCTTGCCCAACAGAACTCTCCAGGGCGTGTCCATGGCCCCCGCCCCCAAGAACCCTCCAGGACCCGGCGTGGCCCCGCCCCCCAACAACCCGGCCCCGGGCCGCGAGCTGCTCTGCCGTCGCCTAGTCGACAGGACACTCAGTCACGGCCAAGGTCACTCGCCGCCGCGAGGAGCGGCCCCCGGTGTGGCATCGGGACACCCGGACCCTATGGGCCACCGTGGCCGCGCGCCCGTCCCTGTATGGCAGGCACGACCCCGGACCGCGCTCACCTGTCATGGCGCCGGCACGCCGTGCACCCAGCTGGCCCGGCCAGTCCCCCTGCCGCCGTCAACCCCCTGGCTGGCCGTGCGCTGCCCGTCGACCCCTGTGACGGTCGCCCGCTCTTTCCCTGTGAGCCCCGCCCCCGGCATCGTCGCGGCTAAGCCCTAACCCCGCCCTCACTGAGCCCGCCCCTTCCCGATAGGCCCAGTCTGTAGCGTCCGCTGCGTAGCCTCGAGGGCTCTAAATCCCCATCCCTCACTCGAGCCCCGCTTCCGAACGCGTGGGCTACGAAAGCTGCCGAGCCCTTAGCCCCTCCCCTCACTGGGCCCGCGCGGGGCATCGGCTCTGTCACCGCGAGAGCTCTAAACCCCGCCCGCATTGAGCCCCACCCTCACGGACGTTAGCTCTGTCGCTGCCACAGCCCTTGAGCCCCGCCCCTTGCTGAGCCCGGTCCTCATCAGTTACTGGGCCTCTAGAAGCCTTAAGCCTTGAGCCTCGCTCCCGCCCGCAAGGGGTACCCTCAGCTCCGCCTCTCACTGAGTTCCGCCCCCGCTGTCCTGGGCTACGTCACCACCAGATCCCTGAGCCCCGCCCTTTTCCACGCGGCCCCGCCCCCGCCTGCGTCGATGGCGTCGCCGTGATCACTCTAAATGCCGCCCCCATTCTAGCCCCGCCCCCTCCGGCGCCAGCTAAGTCGCGGCGCAGCTCTGTGTCCCGCCCCTCACCCGAGCCTCACCTCCATCGCTGGCATAACCTCCATTATAGCCTATGTTCTCCTCCTTGGCCTTTCCCTGCTTTGGACCTGCTCAGTCTTGGCCTCCCGGGGCGGCCAGGGTCCGTGCCCGTGCGCAGACCCCCCCCCACCCCATGAAGGAACTGGAGGATGGGTGCAGCTGTCGGATGGAAACCCCAAAACTCTTGGGCCGAGTCGTGGTGGTCACCACACGGGAACCATCCCCGCTCCGAACACTGAGAGTGAGTCTGGCCCGGCTTACTGGAAAAGCCCAGCCGGGTCCTACCCCAGTCCGTGGGACAACACGGGCAGTGCCTGCCTGCGGCAGGAGGGCTGTATAGCATGACCTGGGGGTGCACTAGGGGAAGTCCAAGCCTGCTCTAGGTCCCACGGCCGTCCTCCTGGAGGGGGCCTCCTGCCCACCAGTGGAACTGGTCTGACCCCCCCTCCCCCATTACTCTGCATCCCTCATGCTGGGTCATGACTCTGCAGACAAAAAGTGTTGCCTGTGACATCCCAGTAAACATAAATGTTATCCACTATTAAGCCATTAGGCACTGCAGCAACCCCCCCTTGAGGGGAATTCAGGATGGAGAAAAACAGGATACAGGCCCCAGATAGTTGAGATGCATATCTAAGGAATAATTTCAATAAGCCCAGATTCTTGTATCTTCCCAAACAGAAAAGCACTAAGATCATTAGCTTGACATGTCTGTTTTTGTGATTAGTAATCTTTTGATGTTCGACTACATGGGTTTTTTGGGGTTTCTTTGTGTTTTTTTTCTTAAGCAAAAACTCTTGTGTACCCTGGCTCCTCCTTAACTCTTTGAAACTGTCAACTGAAAAAAATGCACAACCTAAAAGTTGAGAATTATGTTTTATTTGGTAGACTTTCTGAGGACTTAAAGCCTGGGAGGTAGCCTCTCAGATAGCTCTGAGGGACTGCTCCAAAGAGGTGAGGGAGGAGCCAGGATATATAGGAGTTTTGCAACAAGGACCAGGTAGTTGGAACATCAAAAGATTACTGTGTAAGACTTCCCTGGTCGCGCTGTGGTTAAGAATCCTCCTGCCAATGCAGGGACACAGGTTCGAGCCCTGGTCCGGGAAGATCCCACATGCCGCGGAGCAACTAAGCCCGTGCACCACAACTACTGAGCCTGCTTTCTAGAGTCCGTGAGCCACAACTACTGAGCCCGCACGCCACAACTACTGAAGCCCCAGCACCTAGAGCCTCTGCTCGGCAGCAAGAAGCCAGTGCAGTGAGAAGCCTGTGGACCGCAATGAATAGACCCCGCTCACAGCAACTAGGGAAAACCCGTGCGCAACAGCCCAAAAATAAATAAATAAATAAAATTTATGTTAAAAAAAAAAAAAAAAAGATTACTGTTTGTTAAAGAAAACCAGGTATCTCAGGTTGATGAATTTAGTGCTTTTCTCTATATGGGAAGATGCAAGAGTCTGGGCTCATCGAAATCATCCCTTTGATATGCACCTTACCTATCTATGGCCAGTATCCTTTTCTTTCCCATCCTGAGTCCCCTGATGGTGCACCGCTGGGGTTGGCTGCAGTGGCTGAGGGCTTGGGGGGTAAGGGGCAGCCTGTTTGTCTGCATCCTGAGTTCCCTCAGCGCTCTCCATAGGAGGCAGTGGTAGTGGCTGATGACTGCAACATCCTTTTATGTTTACTGATATAGCAGGCAACATTTTTCATTCACAGAACAGTTCCTCAGAGCTACCTGAGAGGCTGTCTCCAGGGCTATAGTCCTCACTAAGGTCCCTGAATAAAACATAACTGGCAACTTTCAGGCTGTGTGTTTTTTAAAAGTCAGCGGCTCCTAGCATTTACTTCTCTCTGTTCCTTTCACTTTCTAGGAGTAATGTCAGTGGCATAAGTGTGAGATCTAGATGGACAGGGGACACAGTGAGGAAGGGGAGCTCCTAGGCCTGACTCTTTCCAAGGGTGGCCAGCATTCCATGCCACTCCCACCAAGGGACAGATAGGGAAACTGGCTCAGAGCAGCAGATTTCTGGACCTTGCCCCTGTTCAGCAATGACAGGGCCTCCAAAGTGCAGGATTTGCTAGAGGGACCCCACTCCCTGGCAGACAGGCCCTGTGCCCCTCGGGATGTGCATGCCAGGCAAGCTAGGGCACGGGATCCCCACCGTGTGAGTGGCAGGCAGACGCTCAAAGGGTCAATGGGTGGGCCCTGGGCACTCTCCTCCCCAGATGGGGTGGGGGGTGTGTGCAGTGTCTCCCTCCTTGCGCACTGCCCCACTGCCACTGCACGATTCGGATCGAAAGTGAGCACTCAGGAAGTTGGGCCATCTAGGGTGGGAGGGCGGGCCTCCTGGGGACCCTCCCCAATCTGCTGAACACTGGGTCTCACATGCAGAGGGAAACAGATGGCCCTGTGTGGACTTACTGGTGCGAACTGACGTTGCTCCCCACCTGTCCCTGAACATCCGGGATGCACTGACCCTGACCCTCACCCCCACCCCCACTGCTTTCACTTCTGACTTTTGCTTCCATAGAATTTTGTAATCCTGGCATGCTTTATGTGATCAGAAAGTAAATACAAGTTTAAGTCAGGTATGGAGAGCTCGTCCCACATGGTGTCTGCACTTGCCACTTGCCTGATCTCCTCAGGGCTGCCCTCCCCTCCAACATGTAGGCAAAGTCAAAAAGCAAACAAGAAACTGGGACATGTTAGCAACTCATCTCCCTAATTAATAAAGAGCTCCTAGAAATCAGAAAGAAAGAAGTCAACATTCCTATATTCAGAAAAAGAGGAAATGCCTAAGGAGCTGCTCAATTTCATTCATAATAAGAACATCGTGTTCCATGGTTACAACTGGCACAAATCCAAGATCCTGATCAGACCTCTGTGGACCAGGCCATGGGAACACCTCACCACAGGGCACCACCACAGGCTCCCCATCCTGTCCCCCCAGGCACTTCCGGCTACCCATCTCCCTACTAGAGTGTCAGTTCCTAAAGGCAGGGCCATGTCTACTTTGGTCACAGTGCCAGACTTACAGCAGGTGCTCTGTAAATGCACTTAGAGCCTAACTAGATGAGCTGAATAAAGCGGCAAGCACAGGCCAGAGGTAGGAGGAACGCAGTGTGTCTGTGGGCTGAGAAGCAGCCTGCCTGGGTAGAGCTGACCATGCGAAGGGTTGGGGTGGGTGATGAGGGGCCTGAACACTGAGGAGGTGCAAGGGCATTCTCCTCCCACATTCTCATATGGCCAAGGGCCACAATTCATTCATTCAATCATTAATTTACTTAATAAATATCTCCTAAACACCCACCATGAGCCCAACCAAGAGGTAGATTGTCACTGGGAGAGCAGAGGAGCCCTGATCCCATGGAGCTTCCATCAATAGCAGCAAAACACATCTGAGTGCAGGTGCTGAGTGTTGTGAAGAGCAGGAGGCTAGAGGCTGCCTGGGGAGGCTGCCAGCCTCCAAGATGGCCCCTCACATTTTTACTGAACTCAGGTTTGGCTGCTCACTGCTCAAAAGTCAATAATTGAGGACCAAGTGTCGATAGAAAGAAAAGGTGCTTTATTCTGAAAAGCCAGCAATCTGGGGAGAAGGTGAACTCTTGTCTGGAGACCAAGTCCAAAGATTCTGCTCAGCCATGACAACTTTTAAAGGGAAAAAGGGGAAACGACCTCAGTTAATCATTAATGTAAGAGGTCAGATTCATCGTCATTTTTCCATTGCGTGCAGACCTGCTGACTTCTCCTGATCTTCCTTTGGATGCTGTCTTGCTCACATGGTCCCCCTAGAATTGGATGTTCTCTCTCTTTTTTTTTTTTTTTTTTTTTTATTTTTTTTATTTATTTATTTTTGGCTGTGTTGGGTCTTCGGTTCGTGCGAGGGCTTTCTCCAGTTGCGGCAAGCGGGGGCCACTCTTCATCGCGGTGCGGGGACCGCTCTTCATCGCGGTGCGCGGGCCTCTCACCATCGCGGCCCCTCCCGTTGCGGGGCACAGGCTCCAGACGCGCAGGCTCAGCAGCCGTGGCTCACGGGCCCAGCCACTCCGCGGCACGTGGGATCTTCCCAGACCAGGGCTCGAACCCGTGTCCCCTGCATTAGCAGGCAGACTCCCAACCACTGCGCCACCAGGGAAGCCCTGGATGTTCTCTTGCCCATGTGGTCTGCCTTGCAGATGTAGCAAGGGTAAGATAGAGATAGTCAGTCATTCTTTAACTACGTAATTCTTCATTCTTACTCCTTTTAATCCAGGAACGAACACATTAGGCTAGGCATTGTGTACATCCAGTAAAGCAAAAATCAGGAGCTGGGTTAAATGTTGCCTAGTGATCTCATCTTTCTGATTAAGGTCTGAAGAAAACAGGGATGAAGAAATGGAAAAGGGGCAAAAGAGCTGCTTGCAACATACTGCGTCACACCCCTGTGCAGTCTCCTCCACAGAAAATCAGGCTAGTCTTTGGTGAAATGTGGCAGAGGTGATGATGTGTGACTTCTTTGGCTGGGTCGTAAAGGGGATTGTGGTTCCTGCCTTTCTCTCCTGGATCACTCTCTCTGGGGGAGCCAGCTGCCATGTCATGAGGATGCCCAAGCAGTGCTGAGGAGTATAGGGAAGAGCTGGACCCCCAGCCAACAGCCAGCATCAACTTGCCATGAGGGAGCCCCTGGCTCCAGTCAAGCCTTCAGGAGAAGGCCTGGCCAACATCTGACAGCAGCCTCAGGAGAGATCCAGAGACACAGCCACCCTGCCAAGCCTCACCTGAAACTGTGAGAGATAATAAATGATGATTATTGTCTGGAGCAGAAGGGCGAGGTCAGGTGGTGACAGGCAGGTCACACAGGGTAATACAGGCCAGGCAGCTGGGAGCTGACAATATGAGGGTTATGAGCTGGGGAGGCGGGTGGGGGAATGGAGATCTGCTCTGATTTATATGTTCTAAAAATAACCCCCTGTACACACAAAAGTATTGAAAGCAGGGTCTCAAAGAGATGTTTGCACACCCCTGTTCAAAGCAGCATTATTCACTGTAGCCAAAAGGTGGAAGCAACCCAAGTGTCCATCAAGGGATAGATAGATAACCAAATGTGGCATATACATAAAATGGAATACTATCCAGCCTTAAAAAGGAAGGAAATTCTGACACATGCTACAACATGGATGAACCTTAAATACATTATCCTAAGTGTGATATTACAATTTATAATGAGAAATATATATTTGGTCTTCATTCCGGTTTCTAGCACAGTTTCTAAAACCCTCAAAATTTCCTAAGTGGTAAGGTAGCCAAAATTCAGTCTCTGTACCCTGGTACCGAATTGAATCGCAGAAACAGAGTTTTGGGTGAAGTAGAAAAGAATAGCTTGTTGGTGAGAATGTAAATTGATACAGCCACTATGGAGAACAGTTCCTTAAAAAACTAAAAATAGAACTACCATACAACCCAGCAATCCCACTACTGGGCATATACCATGAGAAAACCATAATTCAAAAAGAGTCATGTACCACAATATTCATTGCAGCACTATTTACAATAGCCAGGACATGGAAGCAACCTAAGTGTCCATCGACAGATGAATGAATAAAGAAGATGTGGCACATATATACAATGCAATATTACTCAGCCATAAAAAGAAATGAAATTGAGTTATTTGTAGTGAGGTAGATGCACCTAGAGTCTGTCATACAGAGTGAAGTAAGTCAAAAAGAGAAAAACAAATACTGTATGCTAACACATATATATGGAATCTAAAAAAAAAAAAGGTTCTGAAGAACCTAGGGGCAGGACAGGAATAAAGACGCAGACGTAGAGAATGGACTTGAAGACACGGGGAGGGGGAAGGGTAAGCTGGGACGAAGTGAGAGAGTGGCATGGACATATATACGCTACCAAATATAAAATAGCTAGTGGGAAGCAGCCGCATAGCAAAGGGAGATCAGCTCGGTGCTTTGTGACCACCTAGAGGGGTGGGATAGGGAGAGTGGGAGGGAGACACAAGAGGGAGGAGATATGGGGATACATGTATACGTATAGCTGATTCACTTTGTTATACAGCAGCAACTAACACACCATTGTAAAGCAATTATACTCCAATAAAGATGTTAAAAAAAAAAAAAGGAGAGCTTCCCTGGTGGCGCAGTGGTTGAGAATCTGCCTGCCAATGCAGGAGACACGGGTTCGAGTCCTGGTCTGGGAGGATCCCACATGCCGCAGAGCAACTGGGCCCGTGAGCCACAATTGCTGAGCCTGCGCGTCTGGAGCCTGTGCTCCGCAACGGGAGAGGCCACGACAGTGAGAGGTCTGCGCACCGCGATGAAGAGTGGCCCCCGCTCGCCGCAACTAGGGGGAGCCCTGGCACACAAACGAAGACCCAACACAGCCAAAAATAAATTAATTAATTAATTAAAAAAAAAAAGGAAAAGAATAGCTTTATTGTTTTGCCACGAAAAGGGGGCCACAGCAGGCTAATGCCCTCAAAACTGTGTCCCAACCTGGAGGAGATAGTGAGTTTTATAGTAATGGTTCAAAGAGGAAAGCGTGATCATCTTGTGGACATTCTTCTGATTGGTTGGTGGTGAGGCAGTTGGGAGTCAGCGTCATCAACCTTCTGGTTCTAACCGGCCTCGGGTCTACCTGCTTGTGGGCAGCATACAGTTAACTTCTCCCATGTGATGGGGGTTTCAGTACCTGTAAAGCAGCTCAAAGATATTGCTATGTATATCCCTAGAGGGGAACCAGGACCACTGTTTCTTGACTGTTCCTCCCTTGTCTCCACATCCTCTCCTTTCCCTGATTAGCAACTGTTTGAACGTGCCCTTTGGAACTCAGGGAAGGTCATGGAGGCTGAATGAAGCCTATTTCCTGTAAGCAAGAAGTTGGGGGCACAGAAGGACTTTTGTGCCCAGGAGCCCCACAGGGTCCTGCTTGGTTTCAGTAAGAGAGAAAAAGGTGTCTTTTGTTATGTTAATGAGGTAACTTTTGGAAAGTCCCTAGGTCACCTGAGGATGAAGGTTGATTGCCAGGGGAACTAATACTGTGATTAGAGGGTTGGAACTTTCAGTCCCACCCCCTTACCTGGGCTGGCAGAGGGGCTAGAGGTAGAATCAATAACCAATGGCCAATGATTTAATCAATCTTGCCTATGTAATGAAGCCTCCTAAAAACCCCAAAAGGTTGCGGTTTAGAGCTTGCATGTTGGTGAACTCATGGAGGTGTGGGAAGAGTAGTGCACCCAGAGAGGGGACGGAAGCTCCACACCACTTTCCTCATACCTTGCCCCATGCATCTTTTCCAACTGACTGTTCCTGAGTTATGTCCTTTTATAATAAACTGGTAAACTGGTAAACTAGTAAGTAAAATGTTTCTCTGAGTTCTGTTACTCTAGCAAATTAAGTGAACCCAAGGAGGAGGTCATTGGAACCTCTGAACTATAGCCAATTGGTCAGAAGCACAGGTGACAGCCAGGATTTGTGATTGGCATCTTAAGGGTGGGGGGCAGTCTTGTGGTACAGCCCTTAACCTGTGGAATCTGATGCTATCTCTGGGTAGATAATGTCAGAATTGAGTTGAATTGTAGAAAACCCAGCTGGTGTTGAAACCGTGCACCTCAGATTGGGACTTGAACCCATGTGGCTGGGAGTCGAACCTGGCCAAAACCCTCGGTCTTCCAACCAAGATCACACACCTGGTTTCAGGACTTAATGAAGCTCAGGTTCTTGATGTCTCATCGCAGAAAAAATTCAGTGAGAGACAAAGTGTTAGGTAAGAAGTAGATTTATTTAGAGAGAAACATACTCCACAGAGTGTGGGCCATCTCAGAAGGTGAGAAAGGCACCAGGGTATGGGGTTGTCAGTTTTTATAGGGGTGGGTAATTTCATAGGCTAATGAGTGGGAGGACTATTCCAGCTATTTCAGGAAGGGGCAGGGATTTCCAGGAATTGGGCCACTGCCCACTTTTTGATCCTTATGGTCGATCTTGGAACTGTCATGGCACCTGTGGATGTGTTATTTAGCTTGCTGATGTGTTACAGTGAGCATATACTGAGGCTCAAGGTCTAGTGGAAGTCGACTTATCCACCATCTTGGACCCATTTGGTTCTATTCAGTTTATGTCATGTCCTCGAGCTATGTCATTCTTTCAAAGGTTGTGCCCTGCCCCCTTCCCTCTTGTTTCAGTGTCTGGAGAATTGCTTGTTGAATGTGTGGGGAAACCTCCTACCACGTTGGAAATTGGATGCTCATGATGCCGAAAGCTTGGCCTCTCTGCACCAGTGCTGAATCGAATCTCGGAGACAGAGTTTTGGGTGAAATGGAAAAGAATAACTTTATTGCTTTGCCAGGCAAAGGGGGACAAAGGGGCTCCCGCCTCAAAAAACTATGTGTCCCAACCTGGGAGAATTTGATGAAGGGTTTTATAGCAATAGTTCAAGGGTGGGGTTGCTGGACAAGATTTGGGTGTGTGCAGGGCTTGCACTACCTTAATCTCATCTCAGGTGGTAGCTCTCCTTAATCTTGATGGGCTTCTCTGGTCTAATCTTGCCTCAGGTGGTTTCTTGGCTGCTCCTTCTTTGATTAACAACTGTTTGAATCTGCCCTTTGGAACTCAGGAAAGGTAATGGAGGCTGGGGTCTTGCCTACAAGAAATGGGGGACAAAAAGGCTTCTGTACCCAGGAGCCCCACAGGGTACTTCTTGGTTTCACTCAGAACACAAAAGACTGAGTGAAATTGTTCTCAGAGAGACAGCAGTGAGTGGTCTTGAAACAGGATCTTATTTCCCTGCCCAGGAATTGAACCTGAGTAGCCTGGATGAAAACAAGAATCCCAGCCACCAGTCCACCAGGGGCTAGAGGCTAGAAGCAAAGTTGCCCTGGCTCTTGCCCCTGTTTGAAAGCAAGAATGTTTCAAGGAGGCAAAAACTGCAAAAACAGGTACAAAGTTTATGATTAGAGACACAGCACAACATGTGGGATAGACACAGAGAAGCAGTTTATTTAGACAGAAGCAAAGCAGAAATACACACCTGGAGAGAAAGGGGGTGGGCATCCCCCCTAATGAGGAGGAGCAAAGTAAAGAGGTGGTTAAATCATTTATATGGGGGCAGTTCTTCTGGGTCTTTGTTCTCCTCTGGCCAATTATCTCGCTTCTTTTACCACATCTGACCTGTCTTAGGGCCCTTCCCGATATGCATGCACATCTTTTTGCCAAGATGGATTCCAGCGCAAAGGCTAAAGGGAGGTTTGACAGCACCTATTATTGGATAACGCCCCCTCCCTTTTTAACCCCCAAGGAGCCTTCCTGTGCAAGTGCAGTTGGGGAGGTTTCCTTGCCCTCAGGAGTGATAGATGTGGTTATCTTATCTCTTTGCTCAGCAGAGCCCAGCTCCTGCCATTAACTTTGTCCTTGGAGTGTCAAGGAAAACAAAGCTCCAATTTACTCCACTTGACAAACCCCAGCTGCTCAGCCCAGGGGCAGTCTACCTCCTACCTCAAAATAAGCTAGTCACAAAAGGACAAATAATGTGTGATTCCACTTATATGGTGCCCCTAGAGTAGTCAAACGGTGGGTGCCAGGGGTTGAGGGAGGGGTGGAGGAGTTAGTGTTTAATGGGAACAGAGTTTCTGTTTGGGAAGATGAAAAAGTTCTGGGTATGGATGGTGGTGATAGTAGCACAACAACGTGAATGTGCTTAATGCCACTGAACTTTACACTTAAAAACGGTTAAGATAGTAAATTTTATGTTATGTATTTTTTACCACAATTAAAAAAAATAAAAGTAACCCTCTGGTAGCTGTATGGGAACTGGCTCTGGGGCCAGGAGGATGGGGCTTGAATGGAGGAAGGGAGACCAAGGGGCAACCAGGAGGAGGCTACTGTAATGGTCCAGGTGAGAGGAGGAGGAGGCTGGAACCAGAGTGGTGGTTGTGCAGGTAGGAGATGGGGTGTGTTCTGGTTGAATTTTGAGGCTGAACCAAAAGGACTGCTGCAGGATTGGTTATGGGGTCTGAGAGAAAGTGGGGCTGGGGTTTTGGGCCTGGGGAAGGCGAGGGAGAGAGGTAGAATGGAGAGTTCTTCTCTGGCACACTGAGTTCAAGAAGTGTGAGCATATCTAAATCTTGGACTGCATGGCAATAGTCTGGGCCCAGGCCATAGGAAACCAACAGCCCCTACTTCCTGTTTCTGGGATGCTTACCCTTGAATCCCAGCCACCACGCCTGAAGAATACTCAGGCTACATGTGGTGTTTCCACCTAGAGCCCCAGCTGAGGTCCCAGACAACTAGTTTCAACTATTAGCTGTGTGAGTGGTCGCCTCTAGAGGATTCCAGCCCTGGACTCTGCTAACTGCAGCTGTGGGGGAGGCAGGCCAGCAAGAACCCACAGAACCAGGAGAGATGACAACATGGTGGCCACGGTTTAAAGCCACTGAGTGTTGGGATGACTCACTGTCCAGCAGTGGATAAATGGGACACATAGGTAACCAAAGTGTTGAGGAAATGACACATGAGGTACAATTTTTTCCCAAATGCTGTGCCCCAACTGCTGGGTAATGAAGTCTCCCTTGTGACATCTTAGCCTGATTCTGCACAGCTCCTTCTGGGGACAAGAATGGTGCTGTTCCAGTATTTAGGTCTGACTGGTATTTCTCTGATAAATTAGCTGTAATAGCAATTGAAAACCATGGGACTCGCCAGCACTGTATGTGAAAGAGCTGATGCAGGATGATATGGTAGTCCTGGTGTTGTTCTCACCTACCTGTTCCCTCTCCTTCTGCACACCCAGGAGAGTCACTCTCCTGGCCCCTGAGGTCAGTCTGGTTGATGTGTCTTGCACAGAAGTGAGGTGTGTCCCCTCCAGGCCAGAGGATTGCATTGCTGGTCGAAGAGGCTCCAGCATCCCTTCCCCTTCCTGGAGACTGTGGAGGTGCAAGTTGGAAAGGGGCTGCTCCACCAGGTGAGGCCCTACGACTCCACTGAGCAGAGCCCCTGCTGATTGAACTGGACACGCAATGTGAACAAGGAATAAATGACGTTGTTTGAGCCCCTGAGACTTAGGGGGTTGTTATGGACTGAGTGTTCCCCCCAATCCATATATTGAAGAAGCCCTAACTTCCAGTGTGGCTATACTCAGAGATGGGCATTTAAGGAGGTAGTTATAGAGTGAAATGAGGTCCTAAGGGTGGGGTTCTGATTCCATAGGATTAGTGTCCTCCAAAGAAGAGACACCAGAGAGCACTCTTTCCCTCTTCCTCTCTCTGTACACGCTCCAAGACCACGTGAGGACATAGCAAGAAGGTGGCCATCTGCAAGCCAGTAAGAGAGCCCTCACCAGAAAACAAATCAGTCAGCACTTTGATCTAGGACTTCCAGCCTCCAGAACTGTGTGATATAAATCTCTATTGTTTACATTGCCCAGCCTGTGGTATTTGTTACAGCTGCCTGAGCTGACTGAGACAGGAGTTGTTTGTTTCAGCAGCACAGTCTCGCCTATCCTGAAAGATATAACAGTGGTTAATGTTTCTTGAGCTAAGAAGGCAAGTGTGGGAGTGAGCCATGTGGCCTGCAAGGGAGGGGGCACAGCAGGTGCTAAGGCCCATCAGTGGGGGAAAGCTTGGCATTTCGAGAAACAGCAAGAAAATGTGTTCACTCCTCTCTCTTCCTAGTACAAGCTGGAATTGGTTTTAGGGGAGATTTGGGGCTGGCTCCCCCTCCCCCTTCTCCTCTGGTGCTGAGTGAAGTCCCTCTGCTCTAAAATGCCTGTGAGAGAACGTAGCTCTCTTCCTGCTCCTTGGCAGGCATGTCTCCCAATCCAGCTGAGACTCCTGGCCATGGTAGATGGGGTCAGGGCCCAGCATGCTGCACCACAGAGGCCTCATGCCCCACAGCTCTCCTGAGCAATGGCTCTGATGTCCAGCCTGCACCCTTTCCAGCTGGGCACCATGTCCCTTCCTTCCTGCCCCTGTAGCACCCTGTGGCCATCTGGACGCCTATCCCTGTAACTCTCAGCTATTGGGAGCTGGAGCAGGATGGGGCCATCCTCTTTGCACCACTTCACCCCAATCCTCCTGTCCTCTGCTCCAGTAGCCCAAGGTCAGGTACCTGGGACAAAACACCCACCTCCTGTTGAAGGCACCCCCAAACCCTGATGGCAAGCCTCCCATCACCTCATTCTGATAAGGGCATGGAGAGGGCCTGGTGGAGTTAGCACTTATGACAGGAACTCAGAGCCTTGCCCAGTGTTGCTGAAGCCCCGTAAGGAGCCTAGCGGTTTCTGACAGTATCCACACGCATCGACATCACACCCTGCAGGATCGGGGTGGGGGGGTGGACCTTCCACCCCTGCCTGGCCCCAGAAAGTTGAGCCCACAGGCCCCTTGCAGGCATATAGTTGAGGGCCACTCCCAGAAAAGCTGGAGAGGGCCTGAGTCTACCAGGGACCCCACAGCGTGAATGCTGCACTGTCTGGTTGAGGGCTGGGTCTGAGCTTACCCACCCAGTGTCCCCACACGTGACCTCCCCACCACTGGAGCACCACACACTCCCTCTGGCCTCACAGTTCCACTCTGGAACCCACCTGATGGAAAAGTATCCCAGAACAGAAAGGATGTTGGCACCAATGTGGCAGCTGAAAATGTGAAACCACCCAAGTGCCCCCTGCTGGGGGCTTCCCAAGTGAATCAGAGGACAGATGGACTGCCCTGTGTAGCCTGTATCAAGATGTATTTGTTAGTGATGGAAACCATGACAAACGTGGCTTCAGGGTAGCACAGGCTCCTTGAGGACCACCAGCTCTTCTTTGTCAGGCTCCACTCCTCATGGGCCCAACGTGGCTGCAGGGCCTCCAGGAAGCAGGAAAGTTCAGAGGGCAAACATCAATGAGGTTCCTCAATGGCAAGAGAGATCACACCCCAAATCTCAGAAGGCTGGAAGTCAGATTTCAACTGGCCCAGGAGAGGAGTGGAGTCCAGCTGCCTCCCCTCGTTCAATGGAATGCAGCGGCAGTGACCCAGGGTGACTTCTGAGGCCCTGACAGGTAAGATTTGCACTCAGGACTCTCACTGTGGAATGCCATGATGTGAGGAGGCCCAGACCACTTGAGGCGGCCACCACCCCATGAGGTCTCTGCTGACACCTGTGAGCAACCCAGCCAGCCTTTGATATGACCCAGTGCGTGCCACCAGCTGCCCACAACCACATGGGAGAGGCCCCAGTGAGCACTGCCCAATAGAGCCCGGCAAACCTGGAACCCCGAGCTGTAATAAGAAGGAACTATAGTTTTGTGCTACCGCACTTGAGGTTTTTGTTACGCAGGGATTGAAAATTGAGACAGTGATTTTTACCTTTGTTGTTTTTCAAAGAATTGTTTATTTCATACCCCTTACCACAACGTTACAGATAATAGATGCAGCACCCCAGCTGGGTCCCTGCTTACAGATACAAGGCAGCCAGCTGTAATTGTTGAGGAACCTGCTGCCATCTTCCCATTCTGCTATGCAAAACTAGACGTGCTTAAAATGTCCCGCAGTAGCTTCAAAGGAGCCTGACTACAGGCAGGCTGCAGCTGGTTCTGTGAACCTCAGCGGTGGTTTCAAGGAAGGCTGTCTGTAAAAACCACTACACTGCCGGGGCCCCCTGGGACAGGACACCCCCCAAAGAGGGTCCCCAGCTCAGTGCCCCGAGGGATCCCTAAACCCGGAAGCTGACTTCACTGACCAGTCTTGAGCTGGACACATGTTGAGATGCAGTGACCGGCTGGTGGGGTCAGCCTGGCCCTCCCATTGTGGCCTCTGGCCTCCGCCTTAGTCACCCCGGGACATAGGCTGCAGGCTGTCTGAGCATTCCCACAGTTGGCCTGGAGGCAGGCAGCATCTGCCCCGGGTTCGCTGTATGCACCATCACCTGGGCACGGGATGAGCTGGTGGGGCCGCTGGGGGTCCAGGGGTCCTTGTCAATGCCTCGGGCCATGCTGGCCAGCTCTCTGGTCCCCTCATCAAGGTCTCTGCAGGAAGAGGAGGTGTGAGCCTGGGGGCAGAGCGGGGGCCCCATTTAACCCCAACTCTGCCACCATGCTGGGTACCCAGGCCCTGGTCGTCAGCAGGCCTGGGATAGACTGCTGCCCCTAGGTGAGGGCCCCCATTTCTTTTGGCCTTGCACCCAAGGAGGCCCCTCCATCGGTGCCCCTCCCTGGGCCTCAGGCCCCTCACTCATACAAGGGGGATGACTCAAGGAGCATCACACCCACCTTCCAAGGGTGGGAAGGGGCTTCCTGGGGCTTTGTAGAGGAAGGGAGCTTATTCAGAGTGTGTATAAGCTATGTGCACCAGGATGCCCTAGGCAGAGAAGGGACACTGGGGCCCCAGGAACATTCTGGAGGACACCCTCGCAATTGCCAGGCTCTCCTCTGAGTCTGGGACCAGATCTCCCACCTTCCATATCTTCAGTTCCCTAGGGGCCTCCCCTAGCCCCCAAGCCACAAACCCACCCATTCTCCAGGCTGAGCAAACCCTGGCCCCATCCTTGTCCACCTGGCCCTGCTCCCATCTCCCGCTTACACTGGACTTTGCTTCCTGAGGCTGCCTGGCTGCTTCCTCCCTTTAAGATGCTGTCTCTCTCCTTCCCCCCCAGTATAGGCTCTCCTAATCTGTTCACCTCGGGCATCACTTCTTCCAGGAAGCTTTTCCAGATCTATGTTGTCACCCACACCTAGTTCTCAGAAAAGCTCTAGGCAGTAGTAGGAATTAAATTATCTGTTGGTTCAATGAATACGTGAATGATTCAATTAATTAGCGGAGAGGAAAGTCAGCTTAGTGAGCAAGTCCATGGACTTTGGAGCCACACAGCCTGAGTTCAAACCTGGCTTCATGCTTAGTAGTTATGTGATTCTAGACAAGTTTCTTAAAATGGGATAAAAATAGTGCCCACTCCTATGGTTAGAACAGGTAATATTTGGAAAAGCTAAGAACAGTGCCTGGCATAATGTGAGTGCTGGGAAGCGTTTATAAAATAAAAGTAAGGTCAAGGGGCAAACCTCACCTTACTAAAGACGATTTCACCACCAATCAGTGGGAGAACTGGGGTATCTGGGCCTTGCCTAGGATGGCACATCCTGAGAGGCAGCAATTCCTTCCCCTATTCCACTTGGGTTTCCCAATTGAGACACAATACAGTGTGTCACAGGTCTATAATGGGGAGAGGGTGCCACAGGGCAGGGGGCAATGGAGAAAATTCGAAACCTGCCAAGGAAACATGACTATATGAAAAGGATGTGCACTAGCAAGACAACCCCAACATAACTGAAACAAAAAGGAAAGTGCTTGCAGCCAACTGACAGGTAAGGGTCTCTTCCATAATGTACACAGAGCTTCCAGTATTTATGAGAAAAAAACATCAGCAGGCAATTCAGCAGAGCAAAGTGAAAGTGACTAAAACCAGCAATGCAACTGCTAAGCAAAGGTATAGAGAAAACACTCTTTCTCAATGTTAAAGAAATGCTGATGAAAACCACCTATGTAACTCACCCCTGCTAAGTAAGTGATGGAAAACAAATCATTAACACTCAGTGACAGTACAGGTGTAAAAATGGCTCAACTAGTGCCAGGTTCCTGGAGAAAGAATTTGGTAATAAAAATATTCGGACTACTTGGCCTAAACAGTCTGTTCCTAGGATTGCCCCAAAATGTCATCTCAAAAAAGAAAAACAGCTCTAAGCACAAGCATTTACCCAAACCTGAGCACAGCAGTTGAAGTATCTGGAGCATAGCTCCAGGGGCCTCAGACCACCATGGCAACACAATGACATGCCAAGTCAGGTGGAAAGGGTGCAAGGCGGCATTTCTGCCATGGCCATCATGACGTAGGCCTAATGTGTATCAAAAGCTCAAGGGAAGGAGGTAGGAAACCAGTCCTTCCCACAGGCCTCGCCACTCCAGGAGTCAGCCAGGCCTGGTGCGTTGAGTGTGGACATGGGACCAGACAGACCTTCGCCACGCCTGCACAGGCCACCACCTCCAGCACCTCAGTTTCCTCACGTGCACACCAGGATCAAGAGCAGAATTAACAACAACGGCTGGCACTCACTGAATCTGTACTCTGGGCCCAGTCAAGGCCATTGACTTATATCACCTCAACAGGGCCGGGAGGTGAGCCCTGCCATAATCCTCACTGTACAAGGGAGGAAAACGAGGCATGAGCAGTTGTCACACAGCAAGGCGTCAGGCTGGGGGGCAAGCACTTGGTTCCCTGGGAGGTTCCTGTGGGGACAGGCTGAGGAAATGAGCAGACTGCCTCTGCGACGCCAGGGCAGGGCAGAGAAAGCACTAAATGGGCCAGAACGTCTGTGCAGAGAGGAGGCACTTGGAGAATAAAAGGCACGATCAGGACGCAGCACAACAGGGCTCCAACCAAGAAAGAACTGGAGCCCATAGGAAGCATGGGACCAGAGGATGCAGGGGAACGGTGACCCCTGAGGATAGCAGACGGGGACAAGAGACCCGTTACACTATTCTCTCTGCTTCTGTGTATTCGTGAAATTTCCCCATAATAAAGTTTGAGAAAAGAATACCTATGAGTTCAGAGTGATACAAAAACAACAAAACAAAATGAGAAGGAAAGGAAGGAAAAAACAGAACTCATTTTCATTCCTCATAGAGGGAATAACAGAATCGCAACAGAATTAAAATCATTATTCTGTAACCCCCAGGGCCAAAACTGATTCTGGCTGGAGCATCCCTGGATGCTAAGGCCACAGGTCAGACATCATGGGGGCAGCAGAGTGACCCTTAGCAGAGTCCCTTCTTCATCGCTTGACAGCGGACTCATTTCAGCCAAGAGCGCCCAGTCCTCGTGCCTGCAGGGGGACAGCCTGACCCATATCTGTGATTCACACCAGCACCGCCCATGGGGCACCCACATGAGCAACGCTGCCTGAGTGCAGTCATGAGGGAACGTCAAGACAGTCCAGAGCACGGTGTCTGTAGGAGGCCACTGGCCTAGAGTCCGCAAAAGGCAATGCTGCCAAAGACAAATATCCTGCCCCATTTAAGGAGCCCAGAAACCGGACAGCCCTGTGATCCTGGGGTCAGAGGGTGCTCACTCAAAGCTAGTAGCAACCCTGGGAGATGTTCTATCTGCAGTCCGTGTTCAGCCAAGATTAGACTCCTTGAGTCAAAAAAAAGTATGTAAGAAATGTCCTTGTATTGGTTCATAAAAAGTGTGTGTGTGCGTTTCTAAAGAGAGACAAGAAGAGACAGAAACTGAGAGACAGAGGAGCAGGGAGGGAGATGGGAGGAGAGAGCAAGTTGACAGGGCACCATGGGTCCTGGTGAAGGGAAATACTTGTGCCCAGAAGCCTCCTTCTCTAGACAAGGGGTGACAAGATAAAGACACGGGGTGGAGCGCAGCTTTAGGCACTAGGGTGCAGGGTCTGACACGGATACTAGAAGGACCATCAGCCCCTGTCTTAGGGATGGGAGTTGAGGCCCTGGTGAGCCTGGGCTCGCAGCATGCTGGGGCCCCCCTGCCCTCACCACTGCCCCACCGCCCCGTTGCTCTGCCCATGCCCACGTGGTGAAGCTGTGGTTGTCATGAGCCTGGATGGGCTGGATCCTGGCCTCGCCACTGATGTTGCGTTTGTTGTTGAGGCCCTTGAGGCCGAGGGAGGCGGCCTGTACTGTCTCTAAGTCCTCGCCTCTCAGCTGGAACCACAGCTGGGCTGCCCTGGAGAGAGATGGGGAAAGGACATTCAGGTGCATGTGTGTCCAGGACACCGCCTGCAAGCCTCTGCAAGGCCGATAGTGAGTATTTTAGGGCCATACAGTTCCTGAGCAATTACTCAGCTCTGCTGCTGTAGGTAGAAAGCAGTCATGGATGATGAGTAAATGTCAGGAAGACTATACTTACAAAGACAGGCAGTGGAAAGTTCTTGAGATGAATCAAGCTGATGGCGGCACAACACTGTGAATGTAACTAATGATTCTGAATTGTGCACTTCAAGATGGTTAAAATGGTAACTTTTATACTGTAAATATTTTACCACAATTTTAAAAATAGCAAAAAGAAAAAAAGGATAGGTTTCCGTGAAGAAAAGTAGAGGTGGGCCAGACTCCACCTGCAGGCCCTAGTTAACCGTCATGTAGTCAGCCCTTCACGTCCACACAGAGCAGAGCATATACTGCGTGTGTGCACAGTCTGCAGAATGAGACAATTCCCTGTGTACCTGTCACCTGTCTTATGGAAGACCAAGCGAGCGAGCCACGTGCCCTCCACGGCCTCAATGCTCTGTGAACAGCAAGATGCCAAGATCCCAGCAGCCCCGCTCCCTGACACACCCAGGAGTCTCGGAGTGACTTGCAGGTGCCCCGCGGCAGTGCCAGGTCACTGTACCTGTTGGATCGCCGCTGCTCACTCCTCTTCACACACTTCATGAGGCAGCAGGTGAGGAAGGCCATGGACATGAGCATGATGATGGCACAGCTGACGATGGAGGAGATCACGGCCACCTTGAAGCCAAAGGTTTCATAGGGAGGCACAGCTGCGAGTGAGACAAGACCAGCTCTTGGGCCAAGCCTGCCCTCAGGGAGCCCCGTTCCATGGGGGAGGCAGGGAGGCGCTGGCAGCTGAGGTGAAGGTCTGTGCAAATTGTTGTAGGGAGTGGGGCTATCAGGCAAGATTGCCCCCCAAGAAGGGGGTGTTTGAGCAGGGTTTTGGAGGGTGTGTAGGAGTTTTTGGTGGCACACTGGGGGAAGCTCTGACAGGGAGTTCAGTGATAGTCCCTTTGGCTCCCACCCACTGCAGACTGGGCCCCTGAGACCAGAGGACAGCAGACAACACACAGTCTATTTTCACAATGCCTCAAGTGGGCAAAACCCTATGGGGGCCTATGTGCTTTCTCGGGTCACTTTCCAGGAAGGTGCAAAAGCAAGAAAAATGCCAGTGTTTGGGGTCAAAGGGCCTTTGGCACATTATCAGCTGTGTGACCAAGAACTAGCTATGTGCCAAGAATTACTTCTATCAGGTTCTAAATGATGTTCCTGGGAATCAAGGCCCAGGATCCTAATTTGAACAACACCGCATACTCTCCCCTGTAGTGGACACTGATTACGCTCCCCAGTCCCTAGTCCCCCAGCCCTAGCTGGACACTGGCCGTCCAGACTGAAGACTACATCTCACAGCTTCCCCTGCAGCTACATGTGGTCACATGACCATATTCTGGCCAGTGGTGAACAGGGGGGAGGGGTGTGGGACAACTTCTAAGAGCCTTCCTTGCCATGCAACTAATCCTGTAACAACTGCCTAGATCATGCAGTTGAGGTCATGCCTAACAGATCCATAACGTGGAAAGGACCTGAGTCCCCACCATGGGGTGCTGTACAAGCCTAGGACTGCCCATCTTGAGGGCCATGGGCAAGAAAAAGCTCTCATAGCCCCCATTATTTTGGTAACCCCCATTATCTTGGGTTTTCCATCTCTTGGAGTCTAATCCTAACAGATACTCTCCTTCTCAGAGATTCAACCACCACATGAGTATTTCAAAGGCTCTGAGAAGTCCTGCAGCCTATTAACCTAGGCTTTTCCAAATTATATTGACTATAAAGCCCTTTTCAATGTACAATACACATTAACACAATATATGTATCCTCACTTTGGAAAATGCTGTGCTGGGTATTATCCTTTAACACCCTGTATAACAAATACAACTAGAAAACCATCTCCTCCCCCAGATTGGGGCCCCATGGCCAAGAAATCCTATTCCCAGTTCTAGAATTCTTGGCACATGAAACATCCTATTAATGTTTGCTGCATGTGTGTATGAAAGAACATAGTTTTCTGCTTAACAGATGAAGTACTAGCTCAGACAGCACAAGTAACCTCTTGGAGATGACAGGCCAAGTCAGTGGCAGAGCTAGAATTTGGAGCAGCTGCTAGGACTTGAGTCTACACCGCTGACATGGAGCCCCAAGGGACCACCAGCACTGGGAACAGGACCCTACACAGACGCCCATGGAACTTTCTCTGTGGACACCCACACCATCCATGTGACAAAATCAGCAACCCCCCACCAGGGGTCGCTGCTGAGCTGGGTGCAGCTCACAGGGAATGGGGCTCACTCTTGCACATGGGGGTCTCTGAAGACCACTCAGCAATGTTCCCCTTCCAGACACAGGTGAGGAGGCCAGACCCCACCATCTGGTGGCCCGAGGGGCAGTGGAACACGATGACAGTCCCCACAGAAGTGCCGTCCCCACGAAGTACTTGGAAGGTGCCCTGCAGGGGTGGCTGCACTTGCACACACATGCCTAGGAGAGAAGAGAGGAGAGACAGAGTGAGGACCTCACCCTGGAGGGCAGGGGCTTCGCAGGAGCCCTCACCTGGGACAGGCGTCATTGACCCAATGACCACACGATGCTCTGGAGAAGTTCACACAGCCACCCAGACAATTGGAAGTGGCGTCCGTGTGACTAGTGGCTTGGGAACAAAAGTGGAGCTAATCCCTACATTAAGTGAAATCTAGATGCTCTGAAGACCATGGTGTTGATAAAAGAAACACACATCTAAAGACAATAAAAGCAAAAGGACAATTATTACCCAAGTGTAGCTCAAAAGGCAGAATCAAGGGGGGAAGAAAGGACGGAGAGAGATCAACAGATGTGATTTCATTAAAAGTAAAAAACAAAAACTTTTGTTACTCCCTAATAACTGAAAAACAAACAAACTCAGATGAAAAAATTAGGAAAAGGTATTTGGAAAACATAGCACAAAGGTTCAACACCCTTAATTTATAAAGAGATCTTATACGTCAATAAAAGCTGAACATCCAAGTAAAGCAGAATGGACTGGTGTGTGAACAAGCAAATCACGAGCTACAAGTAGCCAACAGACATGAGAAAATGCTTGCCCTCATAGTAACTGAAGAAACACTATTTCAAATGAGAGCTAATCTTTCACTCCTCCACTTGGCAAAAAGGAAAAAAAAAAAACCATGTGTGAAGTTAGCAAGGGCCTGGGAGCCACTCCCCTCAGACTTGCTGGTGGGGGCACAGATCCAAACCTTTCTGGACAGAGTCTGGTAAAGTGTATTAAGAGCTTTATGTTGTGTACACATCTGAGAATTTAGCCAAAGGAAGTAGTTATGTATCTGCTGCCAGGATTTCTATACCAGGATGTGTGTCTACACCCACATCTCCAGCTGTGGGGATCAGTACAGTTAATCAAAGTACATCTGACATGAATGCCAGCAATGCCATCCTAAAGTGTTACAATGATGTCCTTATATAAGGACACAGAGAGGCACTCTGGATAAAGTGGCAATCACAAGCATTTTTATAAAATTGTAACAATGACAACAGCTGGCACATGGAATTTACTGTGCTGGACACTGTTCCAAACGCTTTACGTGCATTAACTCATCAATCCACAAAATACCTCCCCACTTGACAGGAAAGCAAACTGAGGTACAGTGTGGTTTAATCATTTCAGTCACACAGCTGAAGTCACACAGCTGAAGTCACACAGCTCCTATGTTGTAGGGTAGAGATGTGGAACCACACAAGGAGGCTCTGGGCCTACCTTCTCAACACACACGTGTGACAGATACATCACGTGTCCCTTGTGTCTGGCTTCCCTTGCTTAGCACAATGATGGGAGAGGTGCTGTGCTGTGTGTGTTGGCAGATGTCCGTATTTATGGTGGAGCAGAGTCCCGTTGTATGGATGCCCTTGTTTGCTTCCCTGTTCCTGCTGATGGGTGTGTGAGTTGTTTCCGGTGTTCATGAATACGGAATGAAGCTGCTACGCATGTTCTGGAGCACACCTCCTGGTGCCTGAGTGCAAGAGGCTTTTCCTTCTGCTTTTCTGGAACTTTCAGATTTTGAGCACTGTATACTACTAGTGTATAAAGCAGTTAGTCTCAGGCAAAAGGGAGACTGGTTGAGCTGATTGTCCGGCCTGTGGCTGAGGCAACACTGACCAGAGGCAGCGTCTGTGTCCAACTCCCTCCACACATCCAGGGCCTAGGTGGGAGCAGTGGTGGGGATTCAGATAGAGGCTGGCACTGCCCAGGCTGAGGACCACATTATTCCACACCAACCCAAGACAACCCTTCCCCTGTCCTCCACGGGATACCTCCAGCTAGGACTGTCCCCTGGGCACCAGGAACAGATGTCCTAAAGCCCACTCGGCCTGCCACATCCAGCCAAGCTCCTGCACTGGCCCACCTGCTCATCACTTGGCCTGCCCCATTCTAACTTTGATGTTAGCCACTATGCCCTCCATCCTTTACTTGCTCCAGCCCCAAAACTTGGAACCTACCTGGACTCTTTTTCTCAGTCCACAACCAATTCACCAGCAAACTTTGTGGGCTCTGTTTTCAAAATATATACCCAGAACATCTGTAGTGGGCTGGAGAGTCCTCCAAAATCCATATCCACCTGGAAGCACCCATGAGGGGGATCCACTGTGGAATGCATGGTACCCCATTTCACATAGGCTGTGGGGACAGAGGACACCCGGAACTGCCCAAGGGCAGTAGCTGTCACTCAGGAGGGCCACACACATGCATTCACACACCCCGTGATAGTGCTTCACATGTCTGTGCACAACCAGCCCTGTCCAGAGGGGAAACTGAGGCTCAATGAGGTCAAGTCACCCCTTGCATGGCCCCATTGGCCCTACCCCACTTAGGGTGAGGGTGTTAACAGGGCAGTGGCAGAGCCAGGCTTCAGCCTCAGTCTTGCATTCTGCCCTCCAGGAGGCCAAGGCTCCTTGACCCTCGCTGTGGGCAGTGACACTGAGGGACAGCGTTTGGCTGAGATTGGCCAAGCTCCCCCTAGCTCTGCCCTACCAAGAACCTGGGGGGGGGGCCTCACCAGGCTGAAATGCTGGGGGGAGGAGTGTGAGCCTGGGGGGTCCTTGTGGTTTGTGTACCTAGCAAGGAGGGGGGGCTGACATTCGAACAGCACAAACAACACTGGGCACCTAATGGATACTTCACCGTATTTCAGCCATATGAGGAAGACCATCCATCTCCATCTTACAGATGGGGAAACTGAAGCAGAGCAAGGCTGGATGACACGCTGAGGGTGGTAGGGGTGGAAGTGTGCTGGGCCATGGCTGCCATGTAAACTGCACATCTGGGAGGATTTGGGCTTCCCTGTCTGCAGATGGCCATCATTAGTGTCACACTAACAATGGCAATGCAGGTCCGATAGAAACATCTGGTCAAGAAGGACCCCAGTTCCTGACCTCACGCAGCACTCAATCATCTGCAGAGGACAGCAGGGAGGGAATTGTTATTATCGTCATTTTAACATGAGCAACCAAGCCTGGAGTGGTGGCTGACCTGCTCAACACCCACAGATAGAGAGGGCACCCACAGACAGGACTGACGCAGAGCTTAATATTCCTAATTAATAGCAGAACAAGGGAGTGTGGGTATTTGCAACATACATGTAACAGAGCATCTTTCCTACATAAACAGCACTTACATAAGACATGACAAAAATTACAACAGAAAAAATGGTTAAGTTAGAAAAGAAAAATATGGAAATAGCCCCAAACCAGGGGGCAGAGCAATTAATTAAGAAAATTAAACAGCATCCACATCAGAAAGGAAGCAGCAAAACTTCTCCATTAAATGACATGATCCTGTATCGAGAAAATCCCTAGGAATCTGCTAAAAATCTACAGGAACTAATAAATGAGTGCAGCGAGTTTGCAGGACACAAGATCAACACACAAAAATCCATTGTATTTCAGTACAGTGGCAATGAGCAAACTAAAAATGCAATTAATAAAACAATTCCATTTACAAGAGCATCAAAAAGAATAAATTACTTAGGAATAAATTTAACAAAAGAAGTTCAAAACTTAAACTCTGAAAACTACAAATCATTGTTGAGAGAAATTAAAGAAGACCTAAATAAATGGAAATACATCACATACTCATGGGTCAGAAGACTTAACATGGTTTAAGACGGCAACGCTCCTCTGCTCATCTACAGATTCAACATGACCCCTATCAGATCCCAGCTGCTACCTTTGAAGAAATTTACAAGCTGATCCTACCGTTCATAAGGAAATACACAAAGAACTAGAATAGCCCAAACAACAATCTTAAAAAAGAAGAACAAAGTTGGAGGACTCGTACTTCCTTATTTCAAATTTTACCACAAAGCTACAGTGATGACCACAGAGCGGCACTGGCATAAAGAGAGACGTATAGGCCAATGCAAGGCTTTAGACTCCAGAAATAAACTCATATTTACAATCAACTGATTTTCAACAAGGGTGCCAAGACAATTGAATGGGAAGAGAATAGTTTTTCAACAATTGGTGCCAGGAAAACAATACTTACATGCAAAAGAAGAAAGTTGGAGCTCTCCTTACATCATATACAAAAATTAACTTAAAATGACTCAAAGACCTCAATATAACAGATAAAACTATAAAAAAACTCTTAGAAGAAAACAGAGAGGTAAATCTTCCCGACCTTGGATTAGGCAATGGTTTCTCAATGATACCAAAAGACAAACAACAAAAGAAATAGATAAATTGGACTCCATTAATATGAAAAAATTTGTGCTTCAAAGGATACTATCAAGAAAGTGAAAAGACAACCTACAGAGTGGGAGAAAATATCTACAAATCATCTATCTGATAAGGGACTGTATTTAGAATGTATAAATTATTATACTGAATTATAAAAAGACAACCCAATTTATAAATGGGCAAAAGATATGAACAGACATTTCTCTAAAGATATACCAATGGCCACCAATAAGCACATGAAAAGATGCTCAACACCATTAGCTTCAGGGAAATGCAAATTAAATCCACAGGGAGGTACTTTTTCACATCCACCATGAAAAAGACACATGAAAAAAAAAAAAAAAACAGATGATAACTGGTGTACCAAGAACGTGGAGAAACTGGAGCCCTCACACACTGCAGCTGGGAACGTAAACGGGGCAGCCGCTTTGCAGTTTCTCCAACAGTTTCGCAGAGTATTTCCAAATGATGCAGCAGTGCCCCTCCTAGCAATATACCCAAGGGAAAGGAAAACACATCTACATGAAAACTTGTACACAAATGTTCACAGCAGCATAATTCATAATAGCCAAAAAGTAGAATCCACCTAAATGTCCATCAACTGATAAATGGATAAATAAGATATGGTCCACCCATACAATGGAATATTTCTGGAAATAAAAAGGAGTGAAGAACTGACATGCTACATGGATGAACCTTCAAAACACTATGCTCAGTGAATGAAGCCAGTTACCAAAAAAACACATATTGTATGATTCCATTCATATGAAATGTCTACAATAGGCAAATCCATAGAGACAGAAAGCAGATCAGTGGTTGTCTGGGGCCAGGGAGAGGGGGAGTTGGGAGGTGACCTCTAAGGGTCTAAGGGATGCAGGGCTTCCTTTTGGGGTGATGAAAATGTCCTAAAATTGAGTGTGGTAATGGTTGCACATATCTGTGAATATACTAAAAGCCATCACGTTGTACACTTTAAAGGTACAATTTAAATGTGTGAATTGTATGGCACATGAATTATACCTCAGTAAAGCTGTTAGAAAAATTCAGGGGAAATATTTATTTCAATTAAAGAAATGCAGATTTGAAACCTAAGTTATTATTTTTGGCTTCTTAGCTTGGTCAAGATCAAAAAGACCAGCCCACCAGGTTGGTGAGGGTGTGGGGGAAGGGGTGCATAACCCCTGGGGCAGAGGGCACAGCAGGGAGGACCTGAGAGGCTGTCCTGCCCTGTAGCAGAGGACAGGCAGTTGCTTGCAGGCAGGAAGGGGTGGGGAGCCTGAGCTGGGAGCCCCAGGGAGGTAGGGCAAGGAGGACACAGCACCCACCCTGAGCCTCCAATCGGACATTTCCTGATTACCCTCACTGGCCTCGGGTCCTCCAGTACTCAGTAGTACAGAGGGATGCCAATTTTGATTCTAGAGTATAGGCCCTTAATTAATCACCACGCTTTGTTTCCAGAGGTGCCAAAGCAGGAATGAATGAATGCATGATTGAATGAATGAAAGAACTAACAGTTGAAAGCTGTGATCAACACTCCCCCAGGAAGAACCTCTTTTCTTTTTCAGGATCCGTGGACTTGGACATGTGCTGTTCTTCCAGCCAGGGAAGTGGACTGGGGTTTTGGAACTGGGTAGACACAGCAGGGCAGCCACGGGCCAGCCACGTGGCCCCTTCCCCAGGGTCACCGGGCAACCAACACTTCCCAGTCCCCAATTTAGAGCTGCCACTTCTCTATTCTTCCATGGCAGAGCACCTTCTTTCTCCCGAGCCCCATATGGCCCTCAGAGAAGCAGGGCCCCTGTGGGGGGATCAGCAAGGGTGAGAGCTTTGTGGACACTTGTCTGCCCAGCACCTGCACCAGCGCCTGGCAAATGAAAGAAGGAAGGGATAAACTTGTATTCATCTTTTTTTTTTTAATTTATTTATTTTATTTATTTATTTTTGGCTGTGTTGGGTGTTTGTTGCAGCGCGTGGGCTTTCTCTAGTTGCGGAGAGCGGGAGCTACTCTTCGTTGCAGTGCGCGGGCTTCTCATTGCAGTGGCTTCTCTCGTTGTGGAGCACGGGCTGTAGGCGCGTGGGCTTCCGTAGTTGCGGCACGTGGGCTCAGTAGTTGTGGCTCACGGGCTCTAGAGCGCAGGCTCAGTAGTTGTGGCTCACGGGCCTAGTTGCTCCGCGGCATGTGGGATCTTCCCAGACCAGGGCTCGAACCCGTGTCCCCTGCATTGGCAGGTGGATTCTCAACCACTGCGCCACCAGGGAAGTCCCTGTATTCATCTTTTAAAGATGCAACTAGGACTTTATCAAAAAAGTAAGATGCCTTGAGGGAGGGACAAAGAGATGGCAAGAGATATGATGAAGCAGGCCTACTGAAAAGTTATGGGTAGGATAGAGCTGGGGGTGTGTGGTTATAAATTCTTTCAACTCTGTGGTATGTTTGAAAAAATTTTAAACGTGGGGAGAACGCCTCAAGCATCACTGCTGACTGCCTGATATGCCCCAGCTGGCCTGCCAAGCCATGAGGGGTGGCTGTCCAGCTCCCTAACCAGAGCACAGCCCAGACCCTGCATTACCTAATGGCCCTGGCATGGAGAGTCACAGACAGGAGAAAAAGCTCCAGAAACAGAGGCAGCAGGCTGGTTCTGCAGCCAAACGTGTCTGGGTGTAAACCACACTTAACCAGTTGGGTGACCAGGTCACCAATCTGGTCCTCTGACCCACCTGTAAATGCTGCAGAGGGCAGGACAGGGGCTGACTGAGATGACGTGCAGCTCCAGCTCCAGCCCCAGCGAGGAAACCACCAATGTCGTAGGGAAAGGGCTCGCCTGTCAACAGCCACATCCTGTGCTGCTGCTCGGTTCCGCTATGGTTAAGGGTGCCCATCGTGACACAGCACTGCAGGCTATTTCACCACCCAAGGGGGTCACACATCTTAAAAGACAGAACTAACCCCTCACCCCAAGAGGCCCAGAGCCTGTCCTGTCTCCTGGAGCCTCATCAAGGTGGGAGGGTGAGAGGTGACGCCACAGAAAGGAAACAGGCCTGACCTGCAGATGCCTGCATGGTGTGCATCAAACTGAAGACTTAAGGGAAAGGTACAAGAAAATTTGAAGCACAGGCCCAACGAAAATGCCGCTGCCCCATAACTATGCACGCTGCGTGGCTGGGGGCAGGAGGGGCCTCTGAGAGACTCGGAATGGAGGGCTTTAAATGCAGTCATGGCCTCTCTCCCCAGGCCTCGTACTCTGCATTTCCAGCCAGCCAATACAGGGGTCTCATGCCCATCAGAGGCAGGGAGCCCCTGCTCCTAGCATAAGTGTATTGTTTGGACGGCTCTTCTTTTAAAAATGAAAATGAAAGGTCAGAGGAAATAACTCTGGTAAAGAAGGTAGAGGGAGGATGAGCCTTGCCCATGGCCCGCCCCCTCCTTGCAGTGACCTTCCCCTACCTGGGAGGCAGGGAGCTTAACCCCCAGTAATCCAAGAGCCCAACCAGGCTCAGAGGAGAAGGCAAAGAAGCCAAGTGGGCCTGGTCTGCTAGGAACCCAAACCCCACCCAGCCCCTCTCCACCAAGTCTGACTCTGCTCCACCACCTCTAGCCTCAGGTCCTGGACCTGGTCTTTGCCTTGCTTAGACTCATTTTCCCAACCTGCAAAATAGGGTGACCTGCCCTCCGGGGTGACAGGAGTGGGAACACCTGGTGGAGACCTTAAACCTGTGCCCGGGAGCTCAGGAACGTCCCCTAGGAGGAGGCTCAATACCTCATCCTACCCCCCACCCCAAGTCCACAGCACCCAGGATACCTGCACCTGCCACCCCTACCCGCCACCCGCCAGACTCCAACAGGATGGCCTGCATCCCTTCTCTGGGCCTGGAAGGTCAGCAAACACTTTAGGCTGGGCCCATTTTCCAGATGAGGAAACTGAGGCCCAGAGACTTTTGAAGGCCCCAGGTGTACACTGGCAGGGCTCCCGCCAGACCTTTCTACAGGACTTGTGACACGTAGCCCAGGTGGGGCAGGAAGGTGGCACAGCATCAAGGGACTACAAGGGCTTCAGTCTACCCATCTTCTAAGGATATTCCATGAAACCACCAGCTGGCTCCAGAGACCACATCCCCTAACCACTGCAAACCCAGCCTCTGCTCACACTCCTCACTGCACCCTCCACAGCCTGGAGACCCCTGGATCCCCTAGCTGGGCCCCCAACAGTCCCTCCCCACACTTGGTGTCTAAGAGGCAAATCCCACCTCCTCCATCCCCTGCTGAAAACCCTCACAGACACCCAGTTACCCCTGTATACCCTTCCTAGGACTGGTCCCCAAAGGGGAACACCCCCCAGCTATCCTTTCCTTCCAGCCCTGTTGCCTGGCCCTGTCCACTTGCGGCCCCCCTCAGACACTGGATGCTACACTTCCCCAGCCTTCCTTTGGCTGGACCCCTGCACCTCTCAACCTTTGGTGCAATTTTTTCTCTGCACCCTGCATGACCCTATCTTTTTTACTATGTACAAATAAATCTCAAAGGAGAGGAAAAACAACAGAAAAAACAAAGGGAATGGATTTGATGCAAGCAAGATACAAACCAAAAGCAAACCCTATAGACTCACTGGACAGTAGAGAGGCAGACCTGCCCATCAGGTGTTCGCCCGACACTCCCAGCTCACTCCCCAGCCCCAGGCAATGCTCTCTCCCACCCCCTAACACACAGGGGGTGCATGGCCTGACCTAGACAGCCTGTCCTCCCAGCCCATGCCTCCCCCAGCCTGCCTGGCCAGTGGGGGTGAGAACAATCCTTGGTTGTTAATCTTTTATCTGGAACCTTGGACCACAGGACCATCCCTCCCATCCTCCTTTCTGGAGCCGACACGGCCCCCAAACCCTGACCTCACCCGCTGAGACCAGGTAAATAAGTTACCTTTTATGCTGGCTGTGACTGTGGACAATAGGTACAGTGGGGAGATGGGGGGAAGCAGGCCACTGGACCAGCCCACTAGGGGCCTGGGTCCCTCTGGGACTGGAAAGTCGCTTCTGAGTCTCAGTTTCCCCAAGTGGAAAGAGGAACCCTCAGGAGGAATGTCTCAAAGAGAAATTAAAGATTGACGTGTACAGAGGTACTCTATGGAGAGTGGGACCACCCAAGACCCCAGCAGTGGGGACAGCCACATGCAGAAGGCCCATGCCCTGGTTGTGTGTCCTGAGGCAGGTTCAGGGTTCAGAGCTACTGCAAGCCTGGCCCTTGGCTATGGTCCAGACCCCGGTCTCCCAGGCACTTCCCTGATAGCAGGTCAGCTCACACACCCAGAATATATATTCTCCTCCAGAACATAACCAGGTAAATTCCAAACCAGGAAGAGCGCACTTCCCCCCCCCACCCCCAAATCTCTCAGGGGAGAACATCGAGGCTCCAGGGAACCTCGTTCATCCAGCAGCTCTGCCTGTACCATGGTGGGAGGCCAGAGCTGGGCCTTAGGGGCACATAGGCCACATTTAGATTCCCACCTACTCCCTCTGGGCTTTGGTCTCCTCCATGAAACGGGCCCAGGGCTGGCCCAGTGGCTGGGCTGCAGGAGTGAAGCGAAGAGGATGTCCACAGAGCACATCCTCACCCACCCAGCAGTCCTCCTGCTGTCCCCTTTCAGGGGTATGGGGGAGGGTCACCTCTGGCCACTGGTCTTCCTCTGGCAGGGCCGTGTTCCTGGACAATCTCCTCCATCAGGGAGTGCTGGAGCTGCCCTGGGAACAGGGCCAGGGGCAGGCCAGGGGCCTAAGAGCAGTGGGAGGGTGGCCTCCCAGTCAGCCATTCAGAGCAAGGCCATAAAGATTTAAGGCCTTGCTCTGAGCCGGCCTTCCCCCACCTGCCTCTCCCCGGTCGTCGTGCATGGGAGATGAGGGGAGAATCCTAGGACTCTGTGTCTGGACTCTCATATCTCCTCTAGGAAAAGCAGAATAATGTGCCCATTTTACAGATTGCAGGAAAAACACCCATCCCATTGCTGTGTTTTACACAGTGCCAAACTGTCTCTAAAGACCCCCGCACCCATCACTTCACTGCCCCACAAGGAGAGGTGGGTGCCCATTTCAGAGCCCAAGAGACTGGGGCCATGGGGCAGAGGAGTGGATGAGTCAGGACAACAGCATTACCCTGGAGCAGAACCATGCAAGGATGGGTGCACTGGGCCCTCCCTGGCTCCCCCTGGCCTGTCCACAAGCCTGGGGCAGGTATACAGGGCCCACCACTTAGCACATGGAGAAACTGAGGCACAGAGCTAAAGAGACGCACCGCAGGTCGTTGTGTGTGTGGGGATCCAACCCTAAATTCCTGGGAAGGACTCACAGGCTGGGACCCACAGGGCTCACATCTGGGAGGAGGCTGAGCAGCAGCAGGTCAGAAGTAGGGCTGGGGCCAGGCCTGGCAGGCCAGAGGGCAGGAACTGGATTCTGAGACCCTCTTTCCCCCAGGAGAGTCCTCTGCAAACAGCCTTTTATATATAGTCAGGTCCTCCCCTTCCCTGTCCTTGGCTGACCTTGGGCAAGTCCCTCCACCTCACAGTGGACACTCACCTCCCCAGGCAGTGCTGCACAACTTGCACACACATTGTCCTCTTCACACACAGGGGCAAAACACCAAATTCAGGACTGGGCATCAGGCTGCCCGAGGGAGTCAAAGAAAATAAACCGACCCCACCACACCAGGGGCAGTATCAGGTCTTAGCTTCCACACCACCAAGCCACATGCCTCTGCTTTGTGACTTACTTCCCTGGGCCTGTTTCCCCATCTGAGAGGAAGCCAGCATTCCCCCCAAGGTGGCAGGTGTCACTGTTTTAAGCATGACTGGCTGCATCCAGGGGGGTGTGTGTGTGTGTGTGTGTGTGTGTGTGTGTGAGACCTGTGCCAGCCTGCTCTTTCAGGCCCAGCTTCCACTTGTGCAATTCAGCGCCTGGCCTGGGGCACAGGTGTGCAGAGACCCTCAGGCTTAAGGGGGAGCGGGCAGTGTGCCCTAAAGTGAGCCTCCAGGAACATCTGGGGCTCAAGGTCCGGCTTTATCTTTGTTTCTAAAAGGGTTAGATTTTAGACGCATTCATGGAGCAAGGCCGACATTCGAATCCGGGGCTTCAGCTGCAATACCCCTATCCGAGCAAGGCAGGAAGGTGAACCCCCTACAGAACAATCTCGAAATCAAACATTTAAGATAACAGCCAGCCCACTCCTCCTTCCGGAGACCCGGGAGCCTCACCCCAGGCTCGGCTGCAGCGGGACCTTGAGCAGTCACTCCCCTCTCCCAGGTTCAGTTTCCCCGCCTGTGAAGTGGGGCTGGGGAGCTAGCTGAGGATCCAGAACACCTCCCTTAGATGAGGCCAGTTTCGATTTTCCCACGTCCGTCACACCGACATCCCCCGCACTGAGGCGGCCCCCACTGGGAAAAGGCGCGCACCTGGGTTGGCGGGCAGCTGGACGCCGCCGCCTGGTTTCTGGCCGCTTGCCACTGGGCTTCGGCTCCGCTGGGGCGCCTCCGGGGCGGACGGAGAGCGTCGGGGAGGTTTGTCCTCCGACTGTGCGCCTCACCGCGGCAGTGCGGCACCCACCGCCCCCGCGCAGGGCTGTGCACCCCGCGCCTCAGCTTCCCCGTCTGAGAAATAGGCGCAGAGCCCCGCTCGAGGTCTGCGGCCTCGGCCCTCACCTGTGCAGTTCCCCGGGGCGGGCGTGGCGTCCCCCATGCGGCCCCCGGGCCTCGCCCTGCGGCTGAAGGTCGTGGCCTCCTCGCGCATCCCTGCGCGCTCCGCGGCGTTCGGCCGGACTACCGCGCAGGGGCCAGCGGGGGCTGGGCCGCCTGGTCACGCCCATCCTGGGTTGAGGGCGGGGCCGACCCCGCAGGAACCCAAATCCCCGAGGGGGCGAAGCCAGCAGAGCGGGAAGTCTCGCTCCAGGGCTTTGCGCAGGTGTTGACCTCTGCCCCTGCGCCTCCGACCACCAGGGCCCCCCACAGACCAGGTGTTTTCGGTGAGTAGCACATGTGAACCCCATCTGTCTCACTGTGGGTCAGGCCCTCTGTGGTGAGTGTCGATATTGTAGGTCCTCAGTGAGGGACCCCCGAGTCGTGGGGGGCAGGATTCAGACCTCCAGGGTCTGGCCCTGGGCTCACACACTCGGGGACCCTGCCGTATCCTTGCTCCTCCTACCCAGCTCCCTCTGAAGGGGCCCCTGGCTAGGCTCAGAGCTGCGGCCCGCCCCTTCCTCTCCCTAGGACCCCGCCCAGCCCAGGCACAGCACCCCGCCCAGGCCCAGGCAAACACTGAGGGAGCTCTAAGACAACAGACTCAATAGACGACCCCCTCCCCCACCAACCCCCCCCCGAACCCCCCCCCTCCTCCCGCCAGGGCATCTCAGGGTAGCTCCTGATCAGGTGACCAGCCCGGTAGAGCTGAGGGAACGTAAGTGGAGGATTCCTGGGTCTGTCTTCGTTTGCAATCCTAGTCTAATGATGGATCCTTATGTCTATCTTGGTCTACACTATCTAGGCCAATGGTGGATCCCTGGATCTGTCTTGATCTCCACTACCTAGTGTAATGGAGACTCCCTGGGTCTGTCTTGGTCTGCACTCCTAGATTAATGGTTTATCACTGAGTTTATCCACCATTAGACGAGGTAGTGGTCACCAAGATAGACATATGGCTCCATCATTAGACTAGGAATGCAAACCAAGATAAATCCAGGGATCCATCCTTAGAATAGGTAGTGGAGAACAAGATAGACACATGGATCCAACATTTGAGTACAGACCAAGATAGATCTTGGTCTAATGAAGGGATCCTCCATTAGACTAGGTAGTGGAGACCATGACAGATCCAGGGGTGCGCCATTAGCGTAGGTAGACCCAGGGATCCTCCATTACTAAGTAGTGGAGACCAATAGACCCAGGGATCCACTATTAGATTAGGAGTGCAGGCTAAGATAGATCCAGGAATGCATCATTTGACTAGGAATGGAGACCAAGATAGACACTGGGACCCTCCATTAGACTAGGTAGTGGAGACCAAGATAGATCCAGGGATCCAACAATGGACTAAATAGTGGAGACCAACCTAGGCACAAGGATCCACTATTAGACTAGGAGTGCAAACCAAGATAGACCCAGGGATCAAACATTAGACTAGGAGTGAATACCAAGATATATCCAGAGATCCACCATTAGGCAGTTAGTGACAGAGAGAACAACTGTTGCAAAGGCCTTGAGATCTTAATTCTTTGGAAGCTTGAGGTATAGCCAGAAGTCCAGTGTGGCCACCCCTGCAAGTCTGTGAGGTGGCCCAGCTGGACAGGCCTGGCTCTGGAGTGCCTGGCAGGTGACAGCGAAGAGGTGGGTGTCTTGTGGGACAGTAGAGCAGGGTTCCAGCGGGCCAGCCCCTCCCCACCTTTGCTTTCGTAGCCTGGTAGAAGCTGATGTTCAGTGCGATACATAAGGGCCCTGCCCTTTCCTGGGTCAGAGTTGTTTCACCCCATAATATCTAATTCCCACTTCCGACTTGTGGGTCACACATAATGACTTTCTTCATTTCCCTTGATGTGAACCAAGCGTGTATGTCCCATCTGCCACATCAGGAAGCCAGGTGAGTCCACAGGGCCCACTGTGATCTGCCCCCTCCAGACCACACTCAGGGACATGGGACCCCAGAATTCCCTACCACATGGCCCCGTACCCACCTCTGGGATCTTGTGGCCTTCTCATTGGCTCTGGTCTTTTGTGCACCACTGTACCCAGGACAGCTGCCTGTAGGTGCATGAGCAGGGCTGGGAGGGGAGGTCTGGTGTGGCCCTTGACACTACAGGGTAGAGCTGGTGGAAGCTGCCTGCGGGCTGCCTACAGCACCGCACGCTGGCCCAGGCCTGCTATGTGTATGCATCCTGGGGCTGCTGTAACAAGGTACCACAGACTGGGTACTTTAGGACTACAAAAATGTGTAATCTCAGGGTTCCGGAGGTCAGAAGTCTGAGATCAAGGTGCTAGCAGGGCTGTGCTCCCCCTGAAGGCACTGGAAAGGGTCTTCTCCATGCCTCTCCCCAGCTTCTGATAGTTTCTTGGCTTGTGGCAACATCATTTCAATTTTCATACAGCTGTTTTGTCCCTTTGTGCATATCTGTCTCTGTGTCCAAATTTCCCCTTTTTATAGGGGTACCAGTCCTATTGGAATAGGGCCACCCTAATGACCTCACTTTAACTTGATTGCCTCTATAAAGACCCTATTTCAAAATAAGGTCATGTTCTGAGGTACTGGGGGTTAGGACTTAATCACTTGAATTTTGGGGAGGACACATTTCAGCCCATAACAGCCTATAACATAACAAGAATGAGACAACATGTTTTCTTGGCCATCTGTGGCATGGTTACATGTTCTGGGTATTCAAGCATGTGGCTCTGGCCTCCGTTTGTACCGTTAGGGAACTGGTGGTGGCCTGAGACTTCTGTCACATGCTACAGGAAACTATACACCTCGTTATACCTCAGAACACCCACTGGTGTCAAAGACATCTTCAGAAGCAGTGGGAGGCACTGGGTTTGGTTCTGGAGGTGGAACCTCAGTCAGTATGAACCTTGATCTGGACCACCCCATCTGCCTTTGCTGGGACTTCTTGGAACGGCGTGCTCCTGGAGAGCACCAGCAACACCTACCATGGGTAGGGAGGGAAACTGAGGCCGGGGAGGCGAAGGCACTAGTCTACCACAGACTCAGACCGCTTGGGCCACCACCTCGTCCCCCATCCATGTCAGGGATGGCAGTTCTGACAGGCATCCTGTGCCTGAGCCTTAGTATTCTGATCTGAGGGATAGAAAAGATCCTGCCACCCTCCCAAGGTGAGGGAGACTGTGACATGGTCAAGGATGGAGCATCTCCTGAAAGGTGGGTTACACAGGCCCTGCCAGTGTTTGGACTTGCTGCCATCCCTATCTGCACCCCAGCTCTCCAAGTCCTGGCCCAGACTGGGAACAGTGCCTGTGCTATGCCAGGCTGGTGTCTCCTGGCCCTCAGGCCTTGGCCGCCTACTCAAGGGAGCCCTCCCAAATGCCCTTCCTGGACAAAGCCGTTCCATGCTGCATGACCTCAGGCCTGTGAAGCAGACAGGACATATGGCTCCGTGGTGGAGGCAATGGCAAAGAGGCAAGAAGAACCCAGCAGAGACACTTGAGGAACTGACCCAAGCCTTGGCCTCTCTGCATTTGGGGTCCAGCCCCTACCCCATTACCTCTTCCCCATCTGCGTTGGTATCTGGGAGCACACAGTATGCCCAAACAAACATTTGTTGAATAAATGAACTGGGAGGAAGGAACCAGGGAGGTGCGTGAAGGGGGAGGGGTCTGGAAGCTCTGGGTCTTGGTGTTCTGCTCTATAAAATGGGCTTACACACATGCTACCAGAGACTTTGAGGGGATGATGAAGATCTGGCTTGGGGGTCTCCTCTTCCCTCAAGGCTTAGCCTGTCCCAGAGAGCCTTCCTCAACTTGATTGTCCTGACACAGCGTCCACAGGCCATGGTGGCGGGGTGCGGGGGAGGCGTTGGTCATTGGTGTGTTTCCCTCAAATTGGATAATCACTTTAGAAATGTAAAATGCTTTTTGTTTTTCTTTAAATGTTCTTCATTTTTTCCACCACTCAATATAAAAATAAGATTTTTATCCTAAAACCCTCTCATAAAGGACCAAGTCCAGAAAATTCCATCCCAAAATGAGAGTCAGGGAAGCAGGGTGGTCTCATGGGCTTTGCCTCTTTTTTAAAAAAATTATGTTTTTAAATTAAGAGCAATTATTTTAAAAAGTAATCTAAACTTGTAGCTCCAATGAGCTGGGTATTTGGGGAGAGAATTTTCCCAAAAATATTTTCTGCCAGGCTGTTTGGCATCCTCCACACACACTAGTCCTCTGGCTGCTCCACAGGAAGGCAAGAGCTGGTCCTCTTCTGTAGGGAACCCCGGGCTGGAGCCCACTCCCCACCAGGGCCCAGGCTCTGACCACTGGGCTGTCCTCCCTGACCCTAGGTCTGTACAAGTGAGGCTTTCCTTGGCTTCCAGGAGGGAGACAGGTGACTCACCCCAGGTGACATCAAGCCACCACCCACAGGTTCACAGTGATGGCTTGGAGACATGTAGCAAGGAAGCTGGGAGGAGGCAGGCCTATGGGCTATACGCTTTCCTAGGGGGGCAAAAGCAGGTGATGGATTCACAGAACAGATAAGACCAGGCCCTCCTGAATGCCAAGCCTGCTCAGCAGCCAGGACACAGGGGGCACAGGAGGGACAAAGGCTGATGGGCTGCTTCCAGGGCTCCTCTTCCACCTCTGGGCAGCCAGACTATGGGTCATTTTTTCCTGCCTCTTGACTCTTTTCTGAGTTGTCTGAATTTTTTACAGTAAGCATGAATCTATTCTCTCATCAGAAAACAGGAAACTCATACAGATTTTAAGGATGGGATACATGTAAATGGTAACACACATTCACAGGACAGTTCTGAATTCTACCTGTCAGAAAAGATATGGACTGGCCCCTCATTAGCAGATGGGGAAGCTGAGGCTCAGAGAAGTGGAACTGTCCCATCTAAGGCCATTTGCCAGCTAAGATGATGCCTCATGACTGTGGTCTGAGGGCTCACTCATAATGATAGGGTTTGGCTGTGCCCCCGCCCCCGCCAGGTGGGGGCAGGGGTATGTTTTCACAGCCAGAAGTTCTCCTAGGTAAGCCTGGGGTAAGAACTGCATAGGCAGGTCCAGGGCAATCCAGAGGCTTAGTGGTTATGAGCCAGTTAAGCTTCCTTGATGCCATGCACCTGCCCAGCCAGCTTGGCGGGAGCCTGAGTCCCCAGTCACAGAAGTATGAGAGCCTGCCTCCCCCTGCCTAATGCAGACCCTGTGGCCTCTTGGCCCTCATCAGCCCCTCAGGCTCAGGGCATCTTAGCTACTTCTGCAGCCTGCTGGTTGACTTTGGGTAAGCCCTGCCCCCTCTCTGGGCTCCTGTCTCCTCCCCACCTCCTCTCAAGCCACACCTGCCAAGGCTATGGCTCAAGGGCACCTCAGAGGCCCAGTCTTGTGGCCTGGCACATGCCTTGTGGGAAGGCATTCCCTGGGCCTCCTAGGGGGTGGTCTCTCACAAGGCCTGGAAGGCTGGCCAAGGCCATCAGCATGGACAGATTGAAGAGACCTGGCCTGGGACAGGTGCTTGGAGGGCTCCCATTTTACAGATGGGGAGTCTGAGGCCTGGGGAAAGGGTCTGTCCCTAGCAACACAGCTCATCCCCAAGGCCCAGCCTCTGGGGCCTGACATTCTGGCTCTCTGTGCTTCTCAGTTTTCCCAAGATGGGCATGTTAGCACTCCTCATACCAGGGCCAAAGGAAGGATGAGATGTACAGTGCAAGTCCAAGTGTGTCCAGCATGTGAGCCCTATAGTCAGGGCTAGTAGGAGGGTCAGGACAGAAGAGAGCAGGAAGGGGCTGCTCTGAGTCCTGCAGGCTGTATACCTGCTCTCACCTCCTCACTCCCTGTGCTGACAGCTGTGCTTTTCCAGTAATCATCAGGAGCGCTTCGCTGTCCCCGTTTTACGGGTGAGAAACTGAGGCTCAGGCCTGTGAGTCACACATTTGCTAAGTAGCTGCTTTAGTCAGCTGCAAGGGATAGAAACCCAGTGTCAACCCAGAGGAGATGGCTGCTGGCAGCTTCAGAGTTCGGAGGGAAGTCCTTGAAGCTCAGGATCCCAGAGCAGGGGAGCAACTCTTTCAGCATCCCAACACCTCATCCCAGAGATGCACTGGACCATGTGTTCATCCCTGGACCAATCGCTGTGCCAGGCAGAGGCACTCGATGAGCCAGGGTTCCAGGAACCTGTGGCTGCATAACCACAGATACTGTTTACAACAGCAACAGTCATTTCTGCTCATGAATCTGCAGTCCAGGCAGGGCTCAGCACCTTGGCTCTGATCCACCGTGAGACTCCACTGGAAAGGCATCCCAGGGCATTGGCACCTCTCCACAGGGCTGCTTGAACTTCCTCATGGCATGGTGCTGTCTTCTAGGAGCAAGCGTTCCTGAAGACAGGGAGTGGAAACTGCCTGTTTATCCAGGCCTTGGCCTGGAATGTCACTTCTATTGTATTCTATTCATCAAGCAGCCATGGAGCTCAGGTTCAACAAGTGGAGACAGACCTCACCTTTCATAGGGAGGATCCTCAGCAAATTTGAGGGCCACAAGCACTAGGCCAGACTCTTCTTGGGTATCTGATGTGCACCTGCACACTAGCAGGCCATTCCAAATTAGAGAACTTAGATCAGATTCAGACCCCAAATGCAGGTATGACCTTACTGAGTTCTGATAAAACATGCACAAGCAGATGCAAACACAGGAGGACTGGAGGACACTAGTCCAGGGTGTTAAGTGCTGACAGGGGATACAAGTAATGTCTGTGTTTTTGATGCTTGTCCACATTTTCTGAACTGTTCAGAGGAATGTACACTCTATTCGTCTGGCCTTGGGCTGTAACGATGCTATCTGAGGGCAGGCGGGCAGAGCCTATAACCAGAGACAAGGTCATCTCTCACGTACCCACGTGTGGAGTCCTGATTATGGTGCCCAGGAGTTTTCCTTCCCGTCGAGACCCAGCTCAGCACAGGTGGGTCCAAGCTTATGCAGATCTTGGATATTGCTGTGCTCTTTTCTCCCCTGTCCTCGGTACCCCCACGGTCCCAGTCCTCCTGGAGACCACCTTGTTCTCATCTCCTTTGAGAGGCTCAAGGAGGGCCAGGGGAGGCCGAGGCTAGCCCATCTGGTGAAGGCCAAGACCCTGAGGGTAGTGCATGGGCTGGATCTCTTTGTATCTCTGTGCTCACTGGGGCCCCTGTGCAGCAGACAATCCGTCTTCTGCACACTGATCCTCGGTGGGGGACATGCCCCTTCAGCCTTCAGAGGACTGTGGGCGCACAGCTCCTGCCTTCCCTTGCTGATGGCGACCACCTCTTAAAACCAGACTCAAAGGGTGATTAGGTTAAAAGCTCCCTGCCCAGCTCTTCCTTGACTCCCTATCTTATTCCATCCAGTCATCAAATACCTGCTCCTGCCTGGCTCTGTGCCCCATGCTGCTGACCTCTGTGATCTCTTGGGTCCACAGGGCCCAGGAATAAAGCCTTCAGTTAAGCTGACTTTCCTTGCAGTCTACCCAGCCCTGTGGCTCTCCTCGTGCTTCCACAATTCACTCAGGTGCCACTGCTTCCAGGAAGGACTCCTTGCCTACCCAGGCTGGCTTGGGGCAGACCATAGGCTTGTGACTCCTTCTCTCCCACCCAAGAGACAGATTGTACCTGGAGTGCAGGAACCACACCTGGTTCATCTCCTTGGCCCCAGAGCCCAGCACAGGCTGAGCACAGGGCAGGTGTCACTAACTGTTTGAGGAATCTGAGAACGAGAGATGGTCCAGGTAGATAATGTTGGTGACACCTTGGGCAAACTCCTGCTATTCCTTTCTCTCCACTCACCAAATTGAGCTGTGGATCAGATTGTGGAATTTGGCACCAGTGACCTTAAGCTCAAATCCTGGTACTGCTGTGGTGACTTTGGGCAGGTCATCTGTGACAGATGCTGCCTGTGCCCACCATGTCTCCTCTGCTAAGCTCACTCAGGGCCCTAGGCCCAACTCCCAGCTTCCTGAGTCTCCCTCTGGGGTCTTGTGTTAGTCATGTCTTTTATTTTCTGTGTTCTGATGCTTTGACACAGGCCAGGCTGACCCTGGAGGGATGACCTCCAGTTCCTAGAGATAGTAAAGGAGTTGCCATGAGCACATCTTTCATATGCAAACCAACACATCCAGCGCCAACGCCACAACAACCTCACACTCCAGGCCAGTGTCCACCCGCCCTAGTCACCCCAGGGCCAGCTACCAGACAACTAGCCTCTGTGCCCTGGTCCACTAAAATTATTCAAACTGGCCAGTCCTAAGCCTGCTCACCCTGCTCGCTCGTTCCTTCCTATGGAAACCACAGTAAAGGCTCTCACCACATGTCCCCCTCTCCCTCTGCCTCCTGAGCAAACCTGGTGCTTCCTTGTGTGGCCCTACATGGTGCAGTGTGCTCCCAGCCCCCTGGCCCCTCAGGCAGGTTAGCTCTGAGGTGCTGGTTCTATACAGTGAGAAAGCTGGGCCCTGGGGCTCTCCTGTTGAACATAAACTGTCACAGAACATCAACATCAGACAAGGTCACTCTGTGAGACAAAGAAACAATCAACTGTACCTATCCTGGTGATATAAGTGGCTGCTGCTTTGCTACCAGCTACAGCTTTTGCTTCCCTTCATTCCTTATACTTTCTAATACAACTTACTGATACTCAAACACAGAACAAGCCCCACTTCCTAACAGCATCCAGTCCAGCTCTGCTTCTTTGAACCTCTTCAAAATTGCCTTATATGAGCCCAAACCCTACTCAAGTCCTCCCTAACACCGTTGCACTGAGACACCTTACGATTTCGCATGGCAAGTGTTTCACCTCACCTCATCATGGCAGGTCTAAAAACCCCGGCATCGTCCTGGGGTCTCTGCTGGGACAGGGTGAGTGGCACACAGGCTTCCCCTACAGCCAAGCTTCAGTTGCCTCCAGACCTAAGTTGCTTGATACCACACTCTGTGTATCAGTGTCCTGGGGCCACTACAACAAAGTACCACAAATCAGGAAGCTTAAAACAACAAATGAATCCTTGGCATTCCTTGGTTGGAGCTGCACCACTGCAATCTCCACCTCCACCATCACATTTCTGTGTGTCCTTTCTCTCTTCTTATAAGGACACCACCGATTGGATTTAGGGACCACCCTAATGCAGTAGGACCTCATCTTAACTAATTACATCTGCAAAGACCTTCTGTCTTGGTCACATTCTGACATTCCAGGTCGACATGAATTTTGGTGGGGGACACTATTTAACCCATCATAATCTACCCTTTGACCCCCTCAAAAGTCACTTTGGTCCCACTTTCAAAATACATCCACCCCATCCCAACATCTCCCAAAGTCTTAACCCATTCCTAATGGGAGAAAAAGGAAGGAACAAAGGAGTCACTGGTCCAAAGCAAGTCTGAAGCCCAGCATGCACATTCCAGTAGATTTCAAGGCCTGCAAATAACCCATTGTGGCTTGATGCTCTGTCCTTTGGGTGCATGAAGGTGGCCCTGCTCTCCGGGGCTTTGGCAGCAGCTGCATCCCACCTTCTTTGGTCTCTGCCTCTGCATTCGTGGCTCTGCCCTCCAAGCCATTCTTTCTTCACTTCATTTCATCTCTGGGCCTCTCAATCTAGACTGGCAGAGTTTCCACTAATGTAACAGTCTCAAAAGCCTTGTTGGTCTTCTGCATAATTCACAGGGAGCTACACCATCAGGTAAGAGGCTCCACAGATCTTTCCTGAGTAGCCCCATCTCTCTTCCTGCATTCTGCTGAGATGGTGGAGTATACCCGACAGTCACAGATTTAATCTCTTCAACAGTAGGTTCTCCCACAACATCTTTGGTGCTGTCTTTAGACCACACTTTCTGAACAGTGAATTTCCTAATTTTAACAGGCTGAGGACTTCCCAAATCATCATGTGCTGGTTCCTTTTGCTTAACAGTTCCTTCTGCAATTTATATCTTTCCTCTAAGATTTTACTACAAGCAGCAAGGAGAAACCAGGCCATATCATTCATATTTTGCTTAGAAATTTCCTCAGTTAAATATCCAAGTTCATTCCTTACAATTTCTACTTTCCAGTCAACACTAGAATACAATTCAGCCAAGTTTCTGCTGCTTTATGGCCTTTCCTCCGGTTTCCAATAATTGGCTCTTCATTTCCATCTGAGACCTCATCAGAAGCACCTTTCATGTTCGTACTTGATACCAACATTATGTTCATGACCATACATGTATTCTCTGAGACAATAGAAACTTTCTCTACATTCTCCTCACTTCTTTCTTTTCTTTTTTGGAGGTTCTTTTTTTTTTTTAATTGAAGTATAGTTGATTTACAATGTTGCATTAATTTCAGGTATACAGCAAAGTGATTCAATTATACATATGTATATATCTGTTTTTTTCAGATTATTTTCCCTTATAGGTTACTACAAAATATTGAGTATAGTTCCCTGTGCTATACAGTAGGTCCTTTTTGCTTATCTATTTTATATATAGTAGTGTGTATATGTTAACCCCAAACTCCTCATTTGTCCCTCTCTCTCACTTTCCCCTTTGGTAACCATAAATTTGTTTTCTATGTCTGTGGGTCTATTTCTGTTTTGTATATAGGTTCATTTGTATCATTTTTTTAGATTCCACATATAAGCGTTAACATATGATATTTGTCTTTCTCTGTCTGACTTACTTCACTCAGTATGACAATCTCTAGGTCCATTCATGTTGCTGCAAATGGCATTATTTCATTCTTTTTTATGGCTGACTAATATTCCATTGTGTGTGTGTGTGTGTGTGTGTGTGTGTGTGTGTGTATCCCGTCTTCTTTATCCATTCATCTGTCAATGGACATTTACGTTGCTTCCATGTCTTGGCTATTGTAAATAGTGCTGCAATGAACATTGAGGTGCATGTGTCTTTTCAAATTATGGTTTTCTCCAGCTATATGCCCAGGAGTCCTCACTTCATTTTGACCTCTCTCTCACCAGAATTGCCTTTATTGTCCGTATTTCTACCAACAATCTCTTCAAGGAAATCTAGGCATTTTCTATCATGTGCCTCAAAACTCTTCCAGCATGTATACATTACCCAATTCCACAGCCACATTTTTAGGTATCTGTTATAGAAGCATCCCCCTTCCTGGTACAAAATCTGTATTAGTTTTCTACAGCTGTTGTACAAATTTCCAAATTTAGTGGCTTAAAACAACAGAAATTTATCCTTTCAAAGTTTTGGAGGCCAGGGGTCTGAAATCAGATGTTGTCAGGGCCGTACACCCTCTGGAAGCTCTAGGAAAGGATCCTTCCATGCCTCTTCCAGCTGCTGGCCACTCTGGGTGAACTTTGGTGTTCCTTGGCTCATAGCTGCAGCATGCCCATCTCTGCCTCCATCATCACAAGGCCTTCCCTGTGTGTCCCCTCCTCTTCTTATAAGGACACCAGTCATAGGACTTAGAGCCCACTCTATCCTCATCTTAACTAACTACATCTGCAAAGAACTTATTTGCAAATAAAATCACAATCTGAGGTTCCAGGTGGACATAGATTTAGGGTGGGGGACACCATTCAACCCAGGAAGCCAACTTGTGTTGGCTTTCTTCCCTTCTCTGCCTTATTCTTCATTCCCCTACTATTCTTCCTGGGTTGCCTCCCAAATAAACTCCTTGCATTCAATCCGTGTAGCAGGATCTGCTACTGGGAGAAAACTACCTAAGACACAGGCCCCCTGCTGTGAGTCAATGGGGACCCACCTAAGACATGCCCACCTCCACCCTGTGAGCTACTGGCAACCCATTTAAGACATAACTCCTGGTGCTGAGCTACAATGTCCCCCTCTGTGAGTGGAGTGAAGATAATGGCCCTTTCCTCTAAGGTTTTGGGAGCACAGAGGAGAGAATGCCGTAGGGCTCTGGGTTTAGGACCACACACAGGGAATAGCCACTCCCTACTTCTGGGAAGTGGGGTACTTTGGGAATGACCCCAATATTTTTCCTTGAAGTGGATGGGCTGCTCTTTTGTCAGTTTTCCAGTGCCCCTTGGGGGCAGATGTTGTTCTGGGGGGCTATAATGTACTTTCTGAGTTCTGATAGGGCACAAGGAAGTGGAGATCCCTCTCCAGGATGGAGATTCATGGGATGGTGGCATGTGCATTTTCAGCAGGCAGAACTGGAGTGCTTAAGACCAGGCTCCCGGGGCAGGCCTGGCCCTGGCAGGAAATGGAAGATTTTTGTCCCTCTCAGGGATACTGCCAGCCTGGATTCTGTTGGGGAGATAGGGTCAAGGCAGGACTTTTTGGGGGGTGCAGGCTGGTCCCTGCAGATGGGGTCTGCGGGGTGGGGCAGGGCCATAGAAGAAATCAGACTCCAAATGAACTTTGTTCTCTCATGGCTGCTTCAGGTGAAGTCAGAGATGGGTTTCTTCCTGCCTCTGTTCTCCCATCCTGGTTTGGGTTCCCCGGGAGGCCCTTCCGTCCCGTTCCAGGATGGCCCCCCTCCACCCTCAAGTGGGGGGGGGACTATCTTAGGTCACGTGGCCATCTTGGACCAACCCCAGCAGAGGGAGCGGGAGAGCTGGTCAGTGAGCCTGTGCCACAGGAGGGCTAGCTGGAATCCTTCCCCTGTAACCTTCACTTTCTAGGATCTTGGGGCCAGGTGGCTCACCCGAGCCACCAGCTCTTCTCCTTGGCAGGAAATTCCCTAGGCACTACCTGGTATTTGCCATCCTGCTGGTCAGAGAGGACCAAGTCCAGTTTGGGGACAGCACAGTGGGGCCATCAGGAAGGTAAGACAAGGCTGAGAGAGCAATGTGGGTGTGCGACCATCCCCAGGGATCCCTGGTATGCTCCCATCGGGGGGGCCACTGAGGCCCAGCAGACAGCGGCTTGAGCACACCTGGGCTTTGAGGGAAAGAAATCTGCAGGCTGCGAGATGGCGCGGGTGCCATGGGACAATGGCTTCCTGGGGCTGCAAGGGCCTCCATCAGAGCTTTGCACCTGTGAGCAGGACACCAAGCTCAGAAATTTGTTGGGTCAGCAAGACCAGGCCTGGTGGGCCTTGTGGCCAGGAGGGTGGGGGAGGCCAGCTTTCTAGGACGGAATGTGCAGGATGCAGGGTGGGAACCTGGCTGCTCCCCATGGCCTGCCCTAGCCCCACCTACTTCTCTGGCCCTCAGATTTCTCTCTTGTAAACGGGGGGCAGTGGTGGGTGTGGGAGGGTACGTGACCAGGGAGCAGCCTGGCCTCCTGTCACAGCTGGTTGCCTTGGGACCATCTGGAGCTCCTCGGATCACTTGGAGCACTTAGGAATACCTGGAGCCCCCAGGGGACACCTGGAGCCTCACAAGGACCATCTGGAGCCCCTGGGGACCATCCGGGGCCCCCTGAGACAAACTGGAGACCCTTAGGGATCCCTGGGGCCCTCGGAAACACCTGGAACCCCTCAGGACCACCTGGAGCCTCCTAGGACACCTAGAGTCCCTCATGGACCACCTGGGGCCCTCAGGACCACCTGGAACACCTTGTGACCACCTGGAGCCCTCTGGGACCACCGAGAGCCCCTTGGGGACCCCACGAGGAGGGGGAGGTGACTGAAAGGAATGGGCGGTGGGGGGTCCATAGTGCAGCCACCCTCTGTTGCCAGCTGGGCCTCCTAGAAGGATCATTCAGAGAGAGCTTGTCTGCAGACACATTGCAGTGGCTCCTGGGGAGGTGAGCCCACCCTCCTTCCTAGATGCCAAGCACTTGGACTAGCTGCTCAGAGGGGCTTGGATTCCAGGGCCCTGTCAGACCCCAGGAGGTGGGGAGGCCCTTTGAGCATCTGGGGGATGAGGGCTAGAGCCCCCCAAGGCCTGGACTCTGAGGCTTAGGGTAAGCAGGGACTTCAGGGGCTGATCCTGCCACTTCCATGTGCACAGTGGTCTGCTGTCCCCTTGGAGGGTGGTGAGGGATGGGCACAGGTGTGCGGCGGACCCACCTGGGTCCAAATGCCCCTCTGCCGATTTCCTGGGGCATGGCAGCCCCTTTGGGTCTTGTGTGCTGGTTTCTGCAATGGGACCAGACATCTGAGGAGGAATTGGCTCTATGTCCTGGAGACCTGGGGACCTCAGAGGAGGCAGGAGAGCACTGGGCCTTTATGATCTCAGGCAGCATCTGTCTCTCTCTGAGCCTCGATTTCCCCAACTGTTAAAAGAGGATTCCATACCCAAAGTGCTCTGGGGCTGCATGGCAAGAACAAAGTCTCTGAGCTTTCACCCAAGCTGTTGGCAGATATTAACTGAGCACATACTCTGTGCCAGGCACTATTGTAGGTGCTTCATTCTGCTCTCAGAACTTCTGTTCTAGATGAGGAGACAGAGGTTAAACAAGAGGGCAAATATCCCAACAACAAGTAGAGAGACTGGGGCAAGGGCTCTTTGTTGAGGTTCACGGAGCAGACTCTTGCAAAGTCCTGCAGGAAGAAACCCCAGGCAAACAGAACAGCATGTGCAAAGTCCCTGAGATGGGAAGGAGACTGGTGTGTTCTGAAGGTCCAGTGGCTGGAGCCTGGTGACCTGGGGTGGGAAAGAAGCAGTGCGGGGGCACCGGACAGGAGAAAATGAGGCTGGAAGTGTGACAGGGCCAGAGGCTACAGGGCCTGAGTCCAACCCCTGAGTCCCAGAAATCCAAGTGGCTGGCACACCAGTGCCCAGCACACAGGAGGTAGGCCAGCAGTGCCTGCTGCATGAAGAAATGGACAAAGAGTGAATGAGTGACTCCTGGCTGGGTCCCTAACTCATTGTGTGACCTTGGGCAAGTGTATTTCCCTCCCTGGGGCTTAGTTTCACTGATACTAAGACACCCTGAGTTGTCATTATTGTCAGCGAATGGCTGGGCTGGGTGCCTGGCTGCAGCAGGCCCTTGTGCACGCTGGCTCCTTCCTCTTCCCAGGACTGTGAGGGACACGGCCAGCATCCCCCCGGGCCTAGTGGGGAATGTGTGTTCCCCAGGCTGAAGAGGAAGCAGCCCCTGGGGGCACAGAAGACCCTCAGCTCAGGCCTTTGACTCCTGTGACAGTTGGGTACTTCAGACCCTTTCCTGCCCCGTCTGGCATTCTTTAGGACCCCAGAGGCCCCAGGGGCCACCTCCTGCTCAGCTCACTGGCCTTCCTTCTCCCTCTATCCAGGGGATGGCCTCCTGTCCTGCAGGGTTGGGGGCTGGACTTGGGGAGGAGGAGGAGGAGGAGGAGGAGCAGACAGAAAAGGAAGGACAGTGGAGAGGCTGAAAGCCAGTGTGCATCCAGCCTCCACCCTCTGTGGGTGGGCAGTGCAGAGTGCCCAGGCCCCAGGCTATGGGAGCAAGATGAAGGTGGACAGAGGTGGGCAGTGTGCAGGTAGGAAGACGCCCAGGCCACACACATGGTGTGGCAGCCTGTTTCTCACAGTCCTTCCTGGGGCATCCAGAGGGGCAGGCTAGATGCCCCTAGCCAGAAGGGTCCCTGGGGACAGAGCTGCCTTCTGGGGCCATGCACCGGCCACCCACCCCATGACTTCAGACTCCACAATAGTTATTAACATTTATCAGGATATTTCACAAGAACATCTGAGTTTCTTTTCATCTCCTGAAAAGCTGCAAGCTCTGGCCGCACAGGTCCATGCCTGCGTGGGGACAGCTGGCAGAGGCTCCCCTATATCACCATGACTGCTGGCCTCCAGCATGCCCGTCATGGGGGTCTGTGTTGAGACTTGCTGGAGACACCAGGCCCTGTCTCCAGCTCTGCCCTGGTTGCCCCCATTGCAGCCAACTGGATCTGTTAAGACCCCCAAGCCTGCCCCGTGGCTCTTGCCTCCTGGAGCATCACCAAAGGAGACCCCGTGGAGACCCCATGACCAGGCCTTGTCTCCCCCAGGCTCCCTCTGCTCCTCGCTGTGTGTCACTGGCTCTTCCAGGCCTTGGTGGCCCTGCACTAAACTTAGGCACCCTTCCTGCAACCCCTCCCCCAGGGTGTCCTGGTTGGGAGTGGGGCTCCTAGGGACCTCCTGCCACACCCCCTGCCATGCCCACTCTCCTTCCCTGCTTCTGTTCCTCCCCTGTGGCTGCACATCTTCTTCTCAATGTCTCAATGGGAATAGCCACTCCAAAGAGAGGGATTTCCTTTCCTCTGTGTTCTCAGGGCCCAGCACTGTCCAAAATGGACAGCGAGGACATTTTTCCTGGTCCTGCTGCAGCCACAGCCTTTGGGACACCTCCTGCTTTCACCCTTGTAGCTGGCCCCAGAACATATGGACCGTGATGGAATATAATGTCCTGGTGTACCCTGAGCTGCTAGGGACAGAATGCCCACCTCGCCAGCCTTCCAATGTGCTGACTGAGGACAGGACCCTCCTGAAATTACTGTGGAAGCTTGTGTGCCAGGCCCCCCAGGCTGTTGGGTGGGAGAGGATAGGGCTCAGGTCTGCCCTGGGGCACAGAGAGCTCACTGGGAACCGGACACGGGGACCCTGGGCAGGAACCCACGGTGGGGGCCGCGGGTGAGGACCCTGGATGAGGGGTCCAGTCTTGCCCCCTCAGACCCCAGCAGAGTGGCACCATGTCCAGCAGGTCAATTCCGGCTGCCCACTTGGTCTGGAACTGTGGGACTCTTGGAGGCATCCTTTCTGTGACTGTTTCCTCAACTGTCAAGTGGGAACATCCTGGGGTTGAGGTGAGACTGGAGTATTACAGAGTTGACCCTGAGAAGGAGCCCCAGTAGGTCCGCTCAGTCAGTGCATGAGGCAGAGAGAGCAGAGCTCCAAGGGAGAAGGGGCAGGACCAGCAGGAAGAGGCCAGCTGGGCTCCAGGTCCCTTCAATGCCTCTGACACCTGCTGTCCCTGCCTTGGCTCCATGGGCAGGGACTTTGCTGTATCTCCTTGAGTAAGAGCACAGTTGGAAGGGCCTGGCCTCCCCTTCCCAGTGGGCAAGTTGCTGGTATCAAGCAGCTTCAGAACACCCACTGCAGGGTGGTGAGCTCTCACAGATGCAGGATTGACGCCCAGGGATGCAGCAGGTATACCGCTGCAGCAGCATCCAGGCATAGCAGGGTGGGTATGTGGGGGACGGCGCTGACTCATGCCTAAGCTCACCTGTGCCCTGCCCACCTCACCTGGGTCTCTACTTTAGCTGTGTCCTGTCCTACCTCACCTGGACCCTGACCACCTCACCTGGGCCCTGCCCACTTCACCTGGGTCCCACTCCCAACTCACCTGTGCCCTGAGCACCTCACCTGTGCCCTGTCACTCCTTGCCTGGGCCCCACCCCCGCCTCACCCATAACCAGTCATCCATTTCTGGCTCCCACAATGGCCCTCTCAGCCCACAGGTATGTGCCCTGCAAGTCTGCCCATGGCTGGGCAGTGATAGGCATCCCTGCAGGGTGCCTTGCGGATGTTAAAGGGATGGGGGTCCCAAGGGACTGGACACCACTCAGTCATCAGTCCCTAAGTCCCTCTGCTCTCCCTCAAGGGCCTTGGAGCTCTGGTGCAAAAAGACCTCTCTGACATCTTTGTGAGTAGCCAGCACCCCCACGATCCCATATCTAAGTCTGGCTCCACTTGCTACAGGGGCAAATGGCCCTATCTACCTCACTCGCATGACCAGGGACACAGAGCAGGTCTCCAGGCATGGCACCTTGTCTGAGGCCCTGCTGTCTAATGCCGCTGCATCCTGGGGCAACCACAGGGGTGTTACTTGCACCCTGCAGGCCTGGATTGGGGTCCAGGGCCTCATTACTGGCTGTGCCCATCTGTTACCCGCATTCTCCATCCAACCACCAGCAGGCCCACTGTGGGGAGACCCTGCCCCAAGGCTGTGTCCACCTGTTGGCTGCCAGCATTTATTTATGTAGATAAGCACTGTCCACCACCCACCAGGGAAGGCAGGCACAAATCTCAGCACCCCCCCCCCCACGATGCCTGTGTGGTCCCCCTGTAGTTTCGCAGCATGGTTATTCAGGAACCCACCACTCACCCCCTTGGGCATCTCCAAATGGGGTGGCGAGCTACGAGGTGGCACAGGGTGTGCCCAGTCCCCGGGAGAGGAAAGAGGAGAGAGGTGGAGTCCAGGGGGCCAGTATGTTTCAGCTCACATTGATGTAGATGGTATAGATGGGTGGGCAACTGTCAGGAGGGGTGGCATGACTGCAGACATCCACCAGGTGTCCCTGGGCACCACCCATGAGCTCCTTCTGTCTTCCGGCGCAGATGACCCCTCACTGCCCACTCAGATGGAGTTTTCTTGACAGTCACCCCACGCCCCACTCTGGGCCACACTGCTGGGCCTGAGGGCAGAGGCCCGGGTCTTTGAGGGACGTGCTGGGTGACCCTGGGCAATCGGCTGCCCCTGTTTGGGCCTCATTTTTCTCCTCTCTGATGTGGAGGAACCCTCCAGGGCCAAGTGCTATGTGGCCTGTTGGTCCCTCAGCAGTCCAGGCTCCCTTCATGCCTGCATGTGGCCTTGATGCCACCTCTCAGATGAGTACAGGCCCTGCCGTGGTGGCTGTACAGCTAGGAGACGCGGCAGAGACTCAGCTCATGGGGCAGCTGGGGCCTGGGGCTGCTGGGCCCCCGGGCTGGCCTGGGCCGGGTGCCCGTGGGCTGCTGAGCTCAGGGCCTCCAACCACTGCTGCTGCAGCTCGGCGGACGGGGCACTCAGGTACAAAGACTGCTGGGCCTGCTGCAGCTGCCACACGTGTCCAGCATCCAGCCTCTCTGCGGGGTCTGGCACACTCACCCTCCAGCCAGAGAGGGGGATGGCATGCAGCAGCTGGCCATCCTGCAGAAAAGGAGAGGAGCATCAGCACCTCGGCCCCTGGAGTCCTGGCATCACTAAATACCATCTCCCACAAGTGGGCAGCAGAAGGGTGATTCTGGACAGCCGGGGAAACTGAGGCCCTAGGGTCACATGAGCCACCCACCACATGGGGTTGGCCCCAGGCTGCATGGTCCAGGCCTATCTGGGTGCCGCGGGCTTGAGGCTGTGGGCTGCCGGAGCAGGGTGGACCCCCACTCCCAGTGTGGCCCAGCGGACAGAGGACACACCTGGCTGCCTCCTCGAAGGTGCAGCACCAACTCCAGGGAGTCCGACTCAGAGATGGCAGCCCACACCTTGCTCCAGGCTGTGCCGCCATCCGACACCTGCAGGGGGCCACAGAGCAGGCTGGGCAGGGGGTCCACAGTGGCTGGCTTCTGGGGACACAGAGGACAAGTCAGGTGGAGTCTCCCTTGTAAGAGCCACTCTCCAGGAAGCACCAAGGCCGAAGCTCTTGGGGGAGAGAGGAGGGGGAGACAGACTGGACAAGGCCTGGGCCAGCCTGAGCTTCCCCAGGGTCACTGCAAGGCCACTTGGGATTGGGCTGGACCTTCTAGGCAGTGAGACCACAAGAAGGGTCAGGACAGAAATAAAGATAAGGTAGGAAAAAATGGAACAGCAGGGAACCAGAATGTGGCGGCTGTTGATGATTTTCCTGTACACACACACACCTCTCACATATAACACCACACACACCACACACATTCACACACACATATACACCCATACCACCCCCCCAACACCCACACACACCTCACACACATTCACCACACACACAGTACACACAAACATACACACTCACATACACATCACACACACACACCACACACCCACCCCTCCCTTTCTTCTGATGTGTTTAGAGCAGTCATGGACACAACCCTTAGGTCATCAGGAAGCCCCTCAGACACACCTGGCAGAGCTGGTTCCTGCTTGGACCTGAGACCTGGGTCTCCCAAACACAGCATTTAAAGTGCATGGATGAGGGGGCCAAGGGGGCTGAGCAAGGGGCTCCTCTCTCCTCTATCGAGATAATCCTACACTCAGTTCTAATATACTGATGCACTTGACCTCTAACATACAGAGACCCTAACTGGGGCTCCAACCGGCCCACCCGGATGACCCTCCCTGGAACCTTTGGGAAGGGAAACTGACATTATAAATAGCTTCCCAGAAGACCCCGATGTGCAGTTGGCCTTGAGAATTATGCACTATGTTATGTGGAGAGAATGGAAAAATGCACTTCTTTGGAAACCACATTCTCACTTTTCCAGCTTTCCTGTTACCTCAACAAATAGGTACAGTGCCCTTGAAGGAGGGCCTGGAAGGCAGCAGCCATGCTCAGGAGGACAGGAGGTGAGAAGGGGTCTGGTGTCCTCACTGCCCCCTAGCCCCCTGATGGCTTGGGCAAGGCAGGGGCAGCATCTCCTTTCAGCAGGGCCTCCAGGCCTTCAATCAGAGTGACCATGAGTGAAGATGACACTTGTTCCCACCTGCTGTGGGCTGAATTGTTTGCCCTCAAACCCATATGTTGAAGCCCTAACCCCCCATGTGACTGTGTTTGGAGATGGGGCCTCTAAGGAGGTAATTAAGTTAAAATGAGGTCATACGTATGGGCTCCAATCCAATATGACTAGTGTCCTCATAAGACGTGGAGATTAGGACACAGACACCCACAAAGAGAAGACCGTGTGAAGACACAGGGAGAATATGTCCATCTACAAGCCAAGGAGAGAGGCCTCAGGAGAAACTAGCTTGCTGACACCTTGATCTCTGAATTCCATCCTCCAGGACTATGAAGAAATAAGTTTCTGTTGTTTAAGCTGTCCATCCCGTGGTATTTGTTATACAGCCTGAGCTGACTAATGCACCATCTAACTCCTGAGTGCAAATGGTTCCCAAGCTCTCAGCCATGACTGGATCCTAAGAGCCCAACACGCACACATGTGATATTTGGCATTCAACTGCTAGCTGCTCTCAGTGGCCTATGGACCCAACTGAGCTCTACCAGTCCTGGTCTCAGGGAAGGCGACAGCTCTAGCACAGTCTGTCAAGGCTTCTGGGGTCTTGTGTCTGGAAGGCTCACCAGACCCAGCCCACCCACCTCTGTGCTCTGCTTGGGCTCCAAGGGGTCCTCGAGGCTGGGGCTCGAGGGGGCCACCGGCTGGGTCAGGAAACACTCTCGGCAGACACGGCTCTGCCTGCCGTTCTCGGCCTTGAACTCGGAGCACTTCCCACAGATGACCTGCAAGACAAGGGCACCTGTGACCCCAATGCCCAGGGACAGAAGACTATCCAGAAGGAGGCTGGAAGGAGAGGTGTTAACGGCATGTGGAGGGGAAGGGCTTGTCTGTGAGCCATGGGAGTCGGGAGCCTTGTCCACAGGGCAGAGACCCCAAGTCTGTCCCCTGCTGGGCCTCCAGGACCTGCCTTCTTGCTCAGAAGGTCCAGGATCCAGGGGTCTGTGGGCATGGAAAGAAGATTGGGAGGAGGAACTAAGCACATGGAGGCCCCAGCAGCTGGCCTCCTCCCACCTGGACTCACCGCCCCGCACAACTTGCAGTGGTGCTTCCTTTTGGTGATGGAGTTGAAGGTCTCGCCGCAGCTGCTGCAGCCCTGCTTCTCCTTGTCACGTCTGGTCTTAGAGGACCCTCTCCTGGGCTCAAGCTATGGGAGGCAAACGGCTGCAGTCAGCTTCCCAGCGCATGTGGAGTGGCAGCTGTGCGATACACAGGCAATGCACATGCAGGGCAAGAAAGCCGGACGTGCAGAAGGGAATTAAGCAGGAGCCACACTGGCCATGGCCCCCTGCCCAGCCTCACTCCCCAGAAGCTGCCCTGCTGTCACACAGGGTGAGATTCCAAGGGGAACAGGAACTCTATGCTTGGAATGACTTGTCCCACCACAGAGGTCAGTGACTTTGCGTGTCTGCAAAGATAACAACCGGAACCCACACTGGGGGAAACGGTGGCTGCTCTGCACAGGAGCCCAGACGCCAAGGACTGGGGTGTCTGCACCCAGCATCCAGCCAGGTGGCCCTTGCTTCCACGCTCTGTCCTTCATTGGACCCCAGAGCATGGTGCCTGCTCCACGCCAGGCACTCAGGGGTGCGCAGTTGCCCACCCAACACATGCGAGAGCACTCTCCTGGGGTAGGAACAGGGTCAGGGGCTGGACTCCCCTCTCTATCTCCTCCTATGCTGCCTGAATTTCCCACAAAAGAGGGCAGTGATGAGTCCTTTCAGCAAGACAACGGGAAGTCATGAAACATGGTGTGCGTTCAGAGAGGTCAGAAGATCTTTAAGACTAGTCACAAGAACACACTATAAAATGCTTTTACTTCTTTTTTGTTTGTTTGTTTGTTTTCTTTTACATTTAAACAAGCTGTTTTGTGTAAGGTTTCTCAGAAAGTTTTACAAGAACCACATCAAACTCCTTGGAGCAAAGAGGAATTGGAGAGTGGCAGGCAGCAGTGGGAGAGAGGTTTTCATTTTATTCTATCACTTTACTTTAAAAAAAAAAAAAGTATTTATTCCTCTTTTAGTTAAACATATTTACAAATTTAAAAAAATCTGATGCAGTCTAAAACTAAGGAACAGGTATATAAATCATACATGGGAGGTAGATGTCAAGGCGACATGTTGGAAGACTGTTTAAAGGTGTCAAGCTATATTGCTAAGGGAAACAAGCAAGTTGCAAAATAACGTACAGTAGCATATAATGTTTATACCAAAAAAAGTACCGTGCATGAAAAAAAGACTGGAAGGAAGCACACCCTGATGATCTTATTGGCTGTTTGGGGTAGAGTTACTCTTATCTGACTCTCTTATCTGGATTTTCTCAAGTGTTCACCGAGAACAGCTTGTGAAAGAGGAAGAAAACCAATAGACACGTAGAAAAGCAAACCAGCCACTCGCTGACCAGCCCCCCCAACCCCTCCCACCTCCTGCCTCACATTCCCATTGAGGACTGTGTTCCCTCTGCACTGTGGACAGCGGTTTGAGAGCTGGGTGAGGGAACCTATGTGGTCCGCTCTGGCTGCCTACCCCTGGCCATAGTGACATCAGTCGTGTCCAGGACGCCAGCCCCACCTGATGCAAGGGCTTGGGAGGTGAGCAGGAGGCAGGAGGGAGTGAAGGTGGGAGTGGGCACCGACCATGCAGGGTGAGGCTGGGGTGGGGGCTCAGTAGCGCTGTCTGATTAGGTTTCCCCATATGATTAGGAGTGGTGCAAGTTGGGGGACAGCTCCCAGGCCCTTGCCCTGCCCCTCATCAGCCATGAGACCCTGCACAAGTCACTTCTCCTCTCCAAGCTTGGTTTCTTCATCTGTAAAGTGGGGTGAGGAACCGCCCCTGGCCCTGAACCCTGTCACAGCACAAGAATCCTGACTGGTTTTGCTGATTGCCCTTACATGTAACCATGGCTCTCAGGAAATGCCCCATCGTTTGATGAAACAGCTTTCTAGCTTTGAACCGCCCCAGCCCCTTAGCATTTCCTCTCTGTGTGGGTAGGGGGCGCTGGGGTCCCAGCAGAAAACACAGTCAATTCACCACAAACTTAAGATTTTAAGAAATGTCACAGATATGTGTCAAACTCCCCAGGATGTCAGAGCTAGAATGGCTACTGGAAGTGCTTGTCTCAACCTCTCCCCTGCACAGATGGGGAAACTGAGGCCCAGAGACACTTTTTCTGTTTAAAAGAGAAACACTTAAAATAAGTTTAACATTAGTGTTTCTGAGCAGAATAAAATGAGGTCTGAGATTTGTTTTAAAATATTCCAGAAGAAAAAAAAAAAAAAAAAAAAATATTCCAGAAGAAAGAAGAGTATGTGGGGGTGGGGTGAGGATAGGGGTGGAAAGACAGATAAAACATGAACAGCACAAAGTTGAAGCTGCTCCAGGCTGGTGTGGGGGTCTCGCTGTCTGTTATTTCTACTTGTATGTGTCCAAAACTTCCCTAATAAAAATGTGAACAAAATAAGCTAAAAAATATGTTTAATATAAACTCTGCAAGTTTAAGGAGAAAGAGATGCACTGGTTGGGGGTGAGGGGGACCGAAGGGAGGGGCTTGGGCATTGGAGGCTGTTCCGGGCTGAACTGTGTCCCCCAAAAGTCACAGTTTGCAGTTCTAACCCCCAGCACCTCGGAATGTGACTGTATTTGGAGAGAGGGCCTTTAAAGAGGTGATTAAGGTAAAATGAGGTCACTAGGGTGGGCCTTAACCCAATATAACTGGTGTCCTTATAAGAAGAGGAGATTAGGACATGGACACACACAGAGGCAAGACTATGTGAGGACACAGGGAGAAGATGGCTATCTACATGCCAAGGAGAGATGCCTGTGAACAAAAAAAGAACAAAGAGTGCCACTCATCATCCAGTTATATAAGGGTTAAGATGCAACCACTGCAGTCACCCACGACAGTGCACCCTGGAGGGAATTCAGGATGCAAAAACAAGATGAGGCATTCTGTGTGTTGGAGAAACAGGCCCCGAGATAGATGCACATCTCAGAAAGAATTTCAGTGACCCCAGATTCTTGCATCTTCCTGTGCAGAGAAAAACACTTAAAAGTATTAACTTGAGATATCCATTCTTTGTGATATAGCAGGAATCTTTTACCAAAATGTATGCTTGACTACATGTATTTCCTAGCCAAAAAATTCCTACATATACTGGCTCCTCCCCTCCCTCTTACAAGCAGTTCCTCAGAGCTGTCTCCCAGGCTATAGTCCTCAGTAAGATCCTGAATAAAACTTAAACTCAACTCTTAAGTTGTGTGTTTTTCTTTAAGTCGACAGGCCTCAGGAGAAACCAGCCCTACCAACACCTTGATCCTGGACTTCCAGCCTTCAGAACTGTTAGAGAATAAGTGTCTGTGGCACTTTGTTAAGTAGCCTGAGCACCCTATTCTGGCCTATGCTTCCCAGCTCTGCTGCCTCTGCTTATAGACCCCACTGTGGGCCCCACCACTGTGAGGCCAGTGCTGGCACCCTGGTACGAGGAGCCCTGGGACCAGCTGGTGCCTCTGAGGGTGATAGGGACACTTGCTCTGCCCAAGACCCCATCCCCCTCCTCCTCCAGCTCATGACCCCTGACCCCATGGACACTGGGTGTAAGAAAACCTTGGGCCCCCTCTCAGTTTATTCCATGCAGCTCAGGACCACAGAGCCCTGTGGGTGGAAAATGGGTGGCACAGACCCGACAAGCAATACTGACGCTCCCCACAGCCACGTGCCTTACTGGAGGCCACCCCTGTCACCCGACCTTGGCTGCCAGCCACACTCTAGCCCTGAGGCACATCTGTCTGCCCCACTCAGGGCTCCTTCCCTTGAGACCATCTCTCAGGACTGCTGGGGCTCAGACATGAGAAGAGAGGAGAGGGGCCATCCCTGGGTCTGCCGTGGCCCAGGAGCCTCAGCCCTCTACCAACCTTCAAGGTGACCCTGCCATGCCTGTTTTCCAGGTGAGGACACCAAGGGCACTTGAAGTGGGAGTGGTCAGCGGCAGGGTGGTTGGATCAGCTGTTTTGCCTTCAAGCACTTACACGTGCTGCAGAACCTTGGCTCTCCAGACCCTGCGAACAGCGCTGAACAACTGCTGAGAACACAGGGAGGCCATGGGGGCTACTGGGGCATCCCTGAGGGGCAGGGCTGCCCACGAGATGGAGGAGAGGCTGTAGCGGGCCAGGGGTATGTGGCCAAGAGCTCAGCTCCTGAAGGTCAGCAGGGACCCCATCCTGGCCAGAGGGACCAGAGGGCAGTTCCTAGAGCCGGGCATCTTGGGGCTGGGGCTTGGAAGAGCGACCCATCCTGGCTTCCTTTTTTAGGCTGCAGTTCGGTGATCAGACAGGGTCTGAGTACCAGCTTTCTTGGCTGGGTACCAGCTTCCTCGGTGCTGAAGACTGTGAGCCACCATGGCCTACGCTTGATGCGGCTCCCCCAGGTAGTTCCCGACACCGAGGGCTGGTGACCAGGTGGCTGAGGTGAACCCGCCTGCATCGTTGAGGACAGGTCTTCCTGGCCAACCATACTTCCTTTTTGGATGAGGATATAGAATAAGTCAACCAAAGGGAGGGGCTCAGATTTTCTCTTTGGATGTGGAGACATTGGAAAGGCCTGGGCCAAGTCTAACCAGGGAGGTGTGGAACCGTGGCTTCCCCAGTAACAGCCAAGCAACTTCACCCAAAGCGCTCCAAATGCACAAGCATGGGCCTGGGAGGTCTGTGCTGAGGGCCTGTTTTATTCAGCATTTTCTCTTCAGCAGATTCACTTACAAAGCAGGGAAGCAGGAGGAAAATTCAGGTAAGAATCGGGTCCCAAACAGTGGCCCTGACAACCAGCCTCAGAAGATGGAGCCACACAGTTATCATTGGTCCTAAAGGGTGTGGACATAGGCCTGGGTCTTAGGCCCGGCCCTGTGGCGGGTGCAGCCCAGGCCCTCTGCCCTTCACAGGCAGCCCTGTCCCGGGCTTGGGGTGGAAGGGCGGCACTAAGTTTGTGCACGCTGAGCGACGGGTGGCAGGGGTGGGGCCTTTCACGGCATCGCGGAAGGGTCCATGTGTTGCCATGGTGGGTCTGGAGCCCAGGAAGGCCTTTTGGACTCTGACATTTCTGTGCTTCCGTGAAGAGAGATGCAACTTTTGCAGAACGGGGAAGTTTTTGGATTCTGCAAGGCCCCCTTGCAAAACTTCCTGGTTTGGGTTTAGCTTTTCTTAGGAAAGAGGGCCTTGTGGGAACTGTGCGTCTGAGGACACCACCAGGAAATCAAATGAGCACACCAAGAGTGAGTTTACATTTCCTCTCCAAAAGCTTACATCTGGCATGTTGTAGCAAAGATCACTCTTTCTAGTGCCAGAATTAAAACCCACTTTGGGGTACTTTCCACATATATCCACTGAGCACATCTCGGACTCATCCTGTATGGCAGGAGCTTCACTGAGCTCTCTCTCTTCTCCCCACCCAAGGGAAGGTAAGGGTAGAGGGGGAGGAGTTGCCCAAGGCCTCATGTCAGGACCCACTCCACGTGTTAAAACATTAAACATGTGACCTTCAGGTCCCTTCCAGCTAGAACATTCTCTGATGGGCACTGCCTGTCATGTGTGCCAGCCCCACATCCTGCTCCTCTCTCTCTGCCTTGGCACTGGATCTTCCTCAGCCCTGTCTCCCTGACCACACAGCCCGCAGCCACTTCCACTTTTCCCTGCATCCACGGACTGAGGCCTGCCTGTGGACTCACCCTACAAAGAATGGGGGGTGCTCACGGCCCTTGATGCCTTCCGGCCTGCCCCAGGCCAAGGGTCGGATAGCAGAGGGCCCTGCAGGGGGTCCAGCTCAGCTCCCCTGCAGAGGCAGGGAGAAGCAGTGCTTCATGCAAAGGGCCATCATGGAGGTTGTCAGAAACCCTGGCCAAGGGACCCTGGAGCTGATTGGAAAGCTGCAGAGGCCCCATCTGTCATTTTTCTCTGGGCAGTTAGTTACACAGATGAAGCTTGACTGTGCAAGCTGCTTTTCATGACATTCCTAGACGTTCCAGAAAGGAGCCCAATAGCACACTGCCAGCCTCACACGCACAGTTTGGTGATTCAGAAAGCTGATGGTGGGTTGCTTCATGTGAGAAACACTTGTCGGTGACTCTAGGGTCAGCCGCGAGGGCTTCACAGATGAGGCCTTGGGGCAGAGTAGGCATAATTGAGGCATTCTGCACAGAGGGGATAGCAGGTGCAAAGGCCCTGGGACACGGCCAAGTGAGGGAGGCCAGGGCATGGTGGGGGAGGGTGGGCTGGAAGGAAGCCAAGGCCAGACAGAGCCACAATGCAGGAAGCCCCTCAGGGAGTTTGAGGGGCTGTGACAAGACCATCTCTCCCCTGCTGATAGTGCTGCTTTCAGATTTCCTGACTCCGAGTTCAAACAAATTAGCACAGGCTCCTTTTGGTTCTCGCAGTACCACCATGTGGCAGCAGTAGCACTCAGATAAGGGGGTTCCCTCCTCTCACTTGGTCCCTGAAGCCCATGATGCCCTAGAAACGCTCCATCCCTCCCTGGGAGCCCAAAAACTTCTCAACATTTTCCCAGTGCCGGCAGTCAGAGACACGTTGGGTCAGGGGTCGTGTGGTGACCTGGCAAAGCTTCTGCTCTTGTAACAGAGCAGGGGACTGGGGCATCTGGGCACATCTGTTCTGGGGCCTCAGCAGGGGCTCAATGCTACCCAGCAGCATGGATCGTGTGGGAGGAGGGGACTAGTTTTCTTACTAAAAATCTACATCAGGACAGGAACACTTACTCCCCATGATGAGCTAGACATCCGTCCCTGCCTCTGCTGCTGTCCCAGGAAAGTCAAGTCCCACCACAAGGCCTTTGAGCCAAAGGCCAGGTCTCCTCACCTATCAAGCCCGTTTCCTCTTCTTAAAATGGGTTGACCCTAACAAGTGCCAACCCAGAATGGCTGTGATGACCAGCAGGGTGGCCCTTGTAGCCAGAAAAGAAGGAGCTCTGCAAGTTGGTGCTAAATTCAGGCAGACTTTGCTGTCCAACTGGGGAGCACCTGCCACCAAGGGAGTGCTGGCCCAGATGAGGGATGTGAGATAGAGAAGTGGGGGGCAGGGAAGGAGAGGCAGGCACAGTGAAGAGAATGTGGGGGCAGTACCGACCCACCCATGGAAGAAGTTCCCCTTTAGGAGCAAACCCCCTATTAGGGGTCAGGCTGGGGCTCAGGCCTCCACTCATTCCTTCCGAGCCTGGAAAACTGAGGGATAGGGCAAAGCGAGGATGCCCAGGAGAATCCCCTCTCAGGATGCAGGGTACAGCACCTCCTTGGTAGTCTAGGCTTATAAATGTCATCAGACTTCACGACTGTTAGGCCCAGTGGTTAATAATGATGCTTCCCTGTACTGGATACTCACTGCATGCAAGGCGCATACATTTACCCTGTTACTAATCTCCCAAACTGACAGAGCAGGAGGGACTCGGGCATAGTCCCGTGGCCTGGCCCTGTCAGGGTGGGGACATGGACACAGGCTATCTGACCCTGGACCACGCCTTCTCCGCCCACATTGACTGAGCCTCCTGAGGGCCAGGTACCGCCTTGATCCACATTTCATCCAGGCATACTTTACCTGTGGTAAAGAGCACAAGTCTTCAGAAGAACTCAGCTGTGTAACCTTCACCCACCCAAGGAAATGGACATTTGGGTCCCAGCGGGCTTGCCCCAACCCTCCACCAACAGGCCCCAGGGGCCATCAGTGTGAGGACCCCGGTCACATGGAAGGGGGAGGCTAAACCCTCACCCTCAGGTCACCCTGGTCTGACCCCAACTTCCACCTCCCACCCCTGTCAAAGCTGGGGGGGTCACTCACCCCTGCAGCACCCGCTCCACCAGCGGCTACCACTGCAGGCACCTCTGAGTTGGCGCTCACCATCTGGAGGGGACAAAGACAGCTGGCATGAGCAGAGGTTCCGTGGCCACATGCTGACATCCAATGCAGTGTTGGAATGCCACCATTCCTTCTGTCTGGTCACAGGGTCAGGAGGAAGACTGTCGGGGCCTAGTGTGTGCTATGACTTTGGGAATCTGTCCTCCCTGGCCTGAAGGCATCTCAGAAGAGTTATCATTTCCCAGCTGGGGTGGAGGGCGGTGGGCAGGTATGAACCTCCTTGAGGCCCACCAGGCCTAGCCAGCTGCATCACACCATGTGAGGTGGCCCTGGCCTCTAGCTCTTTCCTCAGGCATCTGTGGAGAGCTCGGTGCCCTGCCTTCTACGGTCAGGCTCTGTCTCTGCACCAACTTTAATGGCAGGTATGGGGTGGGGCGGGGGGTTCTGTTTCCAGGTCACCTCTTTTCAAGGTAGGGGACAGTACGTTCCCTGCCCGGGACAACACAAAGTTTTCTTCTAAAATAGTCCAGAAAGCAGACAAAATGGAGATTTGATGCAGATATTAAGTGGATAATGAGGTGGCCTGTGGGCCACAGACCAGTGAGACCACAGGGAGGGCCAACCAGGCCTGGTGTCTGGGACTCAGGGCTGCTCAGCCAGGCTGGGCTGGGTATCCCTTAGCTTCAGGGAAATCCCTGAGGCATGGAGTGAGGGACCCTCACTGTGAAGTCATGTTTGGTTGTACCCAGACAGAGGGAATGGCCAAGGCCTAGGGTGGACCCATCTGGCCCTGGGTGGGGATCCTGCTTCCTGGCTCCCCCCAGGCCTGGGGACAGTTTCCCATGGGGAGCAAGCTACCCCTGCTGATAAGATCACAGCCCCTAGGTGCATGTGATAGGACAATGCCTCATGTAGCAGCTTTATCCAGGCCTGTCCTTCCCTCCCTCCTGTCCAAGCGCTGACCACCCCAGCTACGAGGTACAAGGGTCCCCACATGCATGCTCAATAAAGGTGGGCATGAGGAGAGCATGGGGACCGGCTTCCCTCCCAGACACCAGTCCTTGTGCAAAGGGCCTGGGTCACCCCAGGGACACTGGCACTCACAGGCGGGTCTGGAGTGAGGGAGGAATCCTCATCCTGGCTGAAGGAGCCACTGAAGGCCTTGAAAGTCTGGCTGTTCTGCTTGTGCTTCTCAATGGTGGCCTCAATGACCTGAAACAAAACCACAAAGAACAAGGGCCCTCAGAGAACATTCCAGGAGGGCGAGGACAAGGGTCCTGTGGTCATTGCGTTTTCCCCTGACCAACAGGCTCACATGTCCTCTGAGATGAGGAAACGAGGCTCAGGGATGTGATCAGTGACTGACCAGGTCCCCATTCCAATCTCCATGGGTCCCAGTGCCACCCCACATGCAGTACTCCAAGCCAAGAGCAGATGCTCTCAGAACATTTTATATGGATTCGAGGCCATGTTTCCATTTCCTGCAACAGCATTCCCATCTAATATCTGTTTCAATTTCCTTTTTCTCTTCTCACTCAGATTTCCGTCTTACGAATTTTGGGAGCCACAAATCTAATGGTTAGCATTTGGCCTGGTGGTGGTCTGCCAACCTCGGTCACTGCCTTGGCCTCCGCTCTGCCGTGGCCCTCCTGACCTGTGCCCCTACCATGGCTGGTTCTGAGCTGAGCCTGCTCTGGCTGCCCCAGGACGCTGCCTGGCCTGTCTCTGGAAGCACAGGCTCCGTCCTGGGAGTCAAGCTGCTCGTCCTGCAAGACCCACTGCTCCTGCCAGCCATGGAGAGAAGGACAACATGGACCCACCTTGGAGCTGCCAGACAGTGGAGATCCTCCCCAGGGTGAGGGCACCTCCCTGCATGCCCACCTCCAGGCCTCTATGTTTATTTGTTTACTGGGGAGCCCCAAATAAGAGAATGGATTCAAAGGTTTGTGGAGTCTGAAGGTGCTTATAAACTTGGTCACCCCATCACTTCAAGGTGGATAGATGGGTGGGTAATACCTGGGGGGACACGGAGCCATCCCATCCCTCGCTCCAACATGAAATGGCCATACCGCTCAAGAATTTGGTCATTTGGTTACTTTAAAACTTTAGGAGTTTCACCTGAATCCATTCTTTCTTTTCCTCTTCTGTCCTATAAAAGCCAAAAGAGTATTTTATTCATTTAGTCTTGGATACTGACTGTAAACCACCTGATTCCTCTCAGCCCTGCAGTACATGCCTGCGCTGCTCACTGCCTGGAAGTGCAACTCACGGCTTGGGAGAGTGGTCCCAAAGGCTCTGGAACACTGTGGCCAGTATCACCAGGTGCAGTCAGGTGAGGTTAAGTGTGGCCTTGTGGGTGCAGGTGGGGTCAGGTATGGCCAGATGAAGTCAGATGTGGCTGGATGTGGTAAGCTTGGTATGCAGAGCCCTCTGCAGGGGATGTAAATCAACACTTCCCTGGGCCACAATGGGTCATTGCAAAGATCTCACATCATTGGCGGAAGTGAGAGATGGGCTCTCCCAAGCCCTGCCACAAGTCACGCACCATCTTACAGGGTAGTGTGACAGTAGCCACCAAAATTTAAAGTGGATATGCTACCCTTTGGCCAGCAATTTTACTCCAGGAATCTACCAGATGGAAGTAACGACACATATGTACAAAACTTGGTTGATGGATACTGCTTGCAGCACCATTTGCAACAGCAAGACCCCAGAGGACCTAGGTGCCCGTCAATGGGAACCAGCCAATGATCATATTGGAAAATTATGCTGCTTTAGAAAATGGTGCTCATATATGGGATGATTTCTGATAAATTAAATGAAAAAAGCAAGATGCAGAACAGAATAGATAGAAAATGGTCATCTGTGATTTAAAAAATAGATACAGGGCTTCCCTGGTGGCGCAGGGGTTAACAATCGCCTGCCAATGCAGGAGACGAGGGTTCGAGCCCTGGTCCGGGAAGATCCCACATGCCGTTGAGCAACTAGGCCCGTGTGCCACAACTACTGAGCCTGCGATCTAGAGCCTGCGAGCCACAACTACTGAGCCCGCGTGCCACAGCTACTGAAGCCCATGCGCCCTAGAACCCGTGCTCTGCAACAAGAGAAGCCACCACAATGAGAAGCCTGAGCACCACAATGAAGAGTAGCCCCTGCTCGCTGCAACTAGAGAAAGCCCGGAGCAGCAACAAAGACCCAACGCAGCCAAAAATAAATAAATAAATAAATAAATTTATTTAAAAAATAAATAAACAAAATAAAAAATAGATATATATGTATGGGGACAGAAATTCCGGAAGGATACTTCAGAGATGGTTAAGAATGTCTTCTGGAGGTGGGGAACAGGGGGTGGGCAGAGGCTTAATTTTCCTTGACTTCCGCTTAGTACTGTTACATTTTAAACCACAAATAAGCGAGTAAAATGAATAAAAACACATCGAAAGGTTATCCAGTTTAGAAAAGGAAGCCATCTGCTAAAATTTCAGGTCAAACACATTCACACAGCAGCAGACACCAAGGCAGCTGAAACCTACCGAGTTTGTAGCTCCAGGGACCTTTTCTTTCCAGTTATGATGAATGTGTGGGCTGCATTTGTCTTGACGACATCCTGCACCTGAAGGCATACAACAAAGGACAAAACAAAAACAGTAGGTCACTTTTAGCAGGTCCTGAACTGTGGACTCACACTCTCAGACTTGGAGGTCTTTCCCTGAGAAGTGGGGCGCAGAGGTGACCCAGTGAGTCTGCAGGGAAGTGCTCGGCTTAGGGTCATGGTTGCTGCGGGCCACTCCATGAGTCAGTCCATGGCGGAGGGTGGACCACCGACCTACTCAGGCAGGGCTAGGACCACTCATCCACTGTTCTTGGAACTGTGCCGGCCAAATCTGCCTGCTCTCAGGGCTTCCCAGGAAGTCAGCCCCAGTGCCTTTCCCCACAAAGTTACCCACAGGCACTCCCGACACAGGGATGGGAATCTTAGGAGAAGAGCCAGGAGGATCTCCACTACTCTGCTGGGGTTTCTGAGGCCCCATGGGCAGGTACCTTGGATCTGCCGGTGTCTGCAACAGGGAGCCTTCCCTCATCCCCTTGACACCGCACTCCCACAGCCCTTGGCTGGATGTGGCCCACAGGCTGGCCACTGTCAGAGGGAATTTTTTGTATCACTAATGCACCCCTTCACTTTTTAGAGTAACTAAATACTTTGATTTAGCCAGTATTTTTGGAGTGCCCGTTAATTCAAAGCACTCCCCCACAGGAGAGGGGGACTGACTCCAGCTCCAGCAGCCCCACAGCACGAGACATCGATGGACTCAAGCAATAGGGACAGCAGGAACAACAGGTCATCTGGACCTTGGGTACAAGTGCCTGCAGAACCTCATCTGGGCTCCAAATTGGTGCAGGAGTGGAGAGAGCATGGGACCAAGGACCAGGGAACAGCAGGCAGGATGGGCACCCCATCTGCATTCACCCCAAGTTTCCCTTAGAGTCTGTAAATGGGGCCCTTAGGGCTGACTTCACAGGGGACGGGAGACGACCCAGGTCCTGGCATTGTCCTTCATCCTGCCAACATGAATCCAGCAGCGCACTGGCTGGTAGGCCAAGTGGAGGGACAGGGGATCCTGCCCATTCAGCCCAGGATGCTAGGCCAAAGCGCCCTCAGAGATGTTCCCTCACGCCTGGGTCAGGATAGAAGCAAGGCCCAGAGAAGCAGGCAGGCAACCAGTTGCACAGCAGTGAGTGCTTTGGTGGCTAAAGCGCTGTGTCCCTACATCTGCTCTGTGCTTTCCCAGGGGAACAGATTGGTGGGAGGGGCTCACCCACCTGGAGGCCGGAAATGTCCATCTTCTCCCGGACACTGAACTTCTGGCCCATGAGCCGCAGTTTGGGCACACAGTAAAGGATCATGCTGTTGAACTGCGATAATGACGGGCAGGTATGGGATGCGGGGCGGTTGACTCCACAGAGGAACACCCCAGGGAGGAGGTGGGGCGTGGCTCTGGCAGGAGTGGGCAGGGCTAGGCGGGGCTGGGCTGAATGTGGGCGTGGTGAGGGCATGCTGGGGGTTGGACTGGGGGAGTGGCTTAGCGGTGGGGCGTGGCTCTGCAGCTGGTTGGGCCTGGGTTGGGTGAGGGTGTGGCTGAGTGGCTGGGTTGCCCGGGCTCTGCACCTGGGCTGGGTGTGGCATGGCAGGGGCGTGGTTCTGCAGCTGGGCTGGGCAGGACTGGGCAGGGCTGGGTGTGACCGGATGGGGGCTCACCAGGAAGAGGTGGCGGTCCTGGGTCGTGCCATTCTTGGCTGATAGCTTCTGGATGTGGCCCTCCTTGATCAGCTCGTTTGCAGGGTTGACGATGTCCTCCTCCCCACCCAGTCTCTCGTACACCTCCAAGAGCTTGTGCATTTTCTCCTGAGAGAGACACGGGGAAAATTAGATAAAAAGGATCTAGAGTGAAATGTCACCTGTTTAGGTTGCCATGGGTGCCCCACTGTGGGCCTGACCTCAGGCCCATCTGGTCTGGGGGCTCCAGACCCAGTCCCGGGGACAGGCAGGTAATGAGGACACAGGACGTGGACCACACATAGCAAGAGCTGCCCCAAAACAGGCGGCCTGTCTCTCATTTCTCCCTTTTGAGAGATATGGGGTCAAAGAAATATTTCACTTTTTTTTTCCTCTCAGAAAACAACAGTGTCCATGTGAAAGTAAATAGGTCTCAGGACTGAGGCAACCAGGGCTGGGTAGGGACTGTGGCGGCCTGGAGAGCCGGCCCACTTAGGGGGCACCTCGCCTCGTCCCAGGTTGCAGTGTGGGCCTGGGGTTTTCAGAGTTTTCCAGTAAAGCCAGGAATTTGGATTCTCCTGTGAAATGACCTGATCTCTAATTCTGGGCAAGGATTTAGAAATTCTTACACCATGTCCAGGCAGTGTGCAGGCCAAACAAGGGCCTGTGAAGACAGGGCCCACTGGGTCAAAAGGCATTGGTATGGGCTAGGAGGCCTCCCCATCGGCAGAGCCTATTACTCGGGGGCGTTAGATCAACAAGAGGACACCATCTCCTCCACCTTCAGGCTGTATTTGGAGGTGGGGCCTTTGGTAGGTGATTAAGTTTAGATGAGGTCATGGTCATGGGGTGGGGGAGGGGTGGGGGCATGATGAGATTAGAGCTCTATTAAGAGAGACACCAGAGAGCTCGCTCTCTCTTTTTGCCATGTGAGGACACAGCGAGAAGGTGGCTGTCTACAAGCCAGGAACCAAATCCGCCAGCACCGTGGTCTTGGACTTCCAGCCTCCGGAATGGTGAGAGTAAATGTCTGCTGTTTAAGCTGTCCAGTCTACAATACTTTGTTAGAGCAGCCCCAGCTGACAGAGCTTCAGTGAGTGAATGAACGAACAAATGAATGATGCTAACACCAAGAGCTAACATTAAATTATGCCAGGTCCTGTTCTGAGCACTTTATGTAGAGTGATTTAATCCCCACAACAGCCCAATGAGACAGATTCTGTCAGTGACCTCATTTTACAGATGGGGAAACTGAGGCATGGAGCACTATATAACTTACCAGCAATCACCAAGCTAGTAAGGGACAGGCCTGTCTGGCTCTCAGTGGAGCCTCTGTGTTCCTGGGGGACAGGTGGGTGAGTATGCATGCTGCCAGTGCCTGGCCCACCCTGTGCCCTCCCTGCCCCAAACTACTGGTCCCTCGGGCATCTTCCAGGGTCGCCCACACTCACCATTTTCCGAATGGCAGCGTTGGAGTGGTTGGCAGCTGTGGAGATGAGCTCCAAGGACCCTGCAGGAAGAAGACAGAGTCAAGCTGCAGGGCGCCTGGTGACTCCACCCAGGTAGCTGCCCCACGAGGCTTAGTGTCAGGTGCTGCGCTGCTCCTGCCCTTTCCCACGGCTGTACCAGGCTGCTCGTGAGACCTGGCCCTGGGTGTGGGGGTGCGACCCTGCAGACGCATCCCATTTGCTGGGGGTCCGCCAGGGCTGGCATGCCACTCCCCTGCGCAGACCTTGCCCCATGCTGCCCGCCAGCTGCTGCCCATGCACCAGGAGCAGCCTTGCCAGCCCCATGAGGTCCTCCGTGGGGCCTAAGCTCTGCCAACACTTAGCAGCCCCCTCCACAGAACCATCATCCACCCCTCGTACTACAGTGGGGGCAGGGGCGGTTTTCCCTTACACTTAGACTCTCAGTCGCCTCCTTGTTTAGGGGTCACTTGGAGCTCTCTCCGTCTCTCTGTCTCTATCTGTCTCTCTGTCTCTATCTCTTTGTCTCTCTCTTTCTGTCTCTGACTCTCCGTCTCTCTCAATGTGGGTTTTCAGCAGGGGCCCCAGCTCCCACTGCCCAGGAGCTCCTCAGCCTGTGGCCGGCTTGGCTCACTCTCTGCATCCTTCCAGTCTGGGGCATCCTCTGGGAGCCTCTTCAGATAGTCCTTGAGCAGCAGCTCATAACGGGGGACCCTCTGCACGGGCTCCAGCATATGGTGCTGCAGCGTCAGGTTTCCGCACATCTCCTGCTTCTGTGGGGGAGATAGAAGCAGTGTGGGGCACCCATGGACACATGTGTGGATCCCCCAGGAGGCTGCCTGGAGTACTGTACCCAACTGACTGCAGACCACATCTTACAGCAGAGGAAACTGAGGCTTGGAGAGGTTGAACGATGGAGTAAGGAGCTGGACCCAAGGCAGGGCTGCTCTAGACCCAGCGCTGGCCTTTTTATACACATCCTCATTGGAGACTGTCTGTGGGGACAGCTGGGAGGGCCCACACATAAGTGAGGGGGTGAGCGTGCAAGGAGTGCAGGCAAAAGGGGAGAAGGAAACACTCTGATAGTATCAGAGCTATCCTCTCTGGGGAGGGACAGGGATGCTGGGAGATGCAGGGGGATCTAGGACCCTATGCTGAGAAATCATGGGTGACCTGATTACAGTGGGATCTGGGGAAAACCCAGAAAGTTATCAAGGGGCCACCCCAAATCCGAGCCTGGCCTCCAAACCCTCAGCACAGAGGGACTCTGTGCCCATTAACCTTTCAGGGTACAGTGAGGAATGTAGGTGCACGTATGCATGTGTGAACACATGTGTATGTACACATATGCACATGTGCCTATGTATTACGTGTGTGCATGTATGCATGTATGTGCATGTGGCACATACTTAAAATATTTTTTAAAGAATTACTTTATTTAAAATTGGTGAATGTGGCTAATTAAAACCCCAAAATTTTGTATGGAAAACAAAATCATACATAAAGTTAAAAAATAAAACATCAATGGAGAAAAATAATTTGCAACACATTTGACAGTTAACAGCTGACATTCTTAACATATAAAAACCTCATGAATCAATAAGAAAAAGACCAACATGGAAGTAGACAACAGCAACCAGAGGTGTGAACAGGCTGTGTGCAGAAAAAGAGAAAGAAAAGATCAATGCAACATTTTCCTAAGTGCTTCCACTAGCCATTGAGGGATGCTGTGGAGGGAGACCAGCATGTTTGGATCCAGGTCCTATTGAATAATAGTTTGTGATGACACAGATCGCACAAACTTTTTGAGCCACGATTTCCTCACCCATGAAATGAGAATGATGATTTGTCTCTGGGAGTTATTTTAAGGATCAAAACATCAATAGAGCATCTGGACACATCCCACAATTTTACTGATTTTCTCCGTGTTGAAACACAAACCCAGCACTGTGCCCGTGAAGCAGAGGTGGGACCGCCCTACCTGGATGCCTTGGACAATGTCCTTAAATACCAGTGAGCGCTGGGTCCAGGTGCTCACCAGCTCCACAGCCCGGTCAAAGTTCTTGACATATTCACCATACATCTTGAGGAATGGGGCCAGCTTCTGCAGGATGTCTCCAAGCCGGGGGTTTGTGTCCCTTTGTGGGGGAGTGAGATCGTCAGACAAACAGCTCCAGTGAAGGGCCACGGTGGGCCAGGGACTTCACCAGGGAGCTATGGGACAATGGCCTGACTCCCAGCTCTGTGTGATGGTGGGCAAACTGGTCACCTTCCCTAAGCCTTACTTTCCTCCCCTGTATCACATGGGATGGAAAATAGTGTGTTACCTAGAGGATCATGTAAAGTACTTCAACCGTGCAGTCATAGAACGATTGCTCAAAACCAGGAGTTGCTAGTAATAATGGAATCACTTTAATGATGAGCCACAGTTATCAAAAAGAATCAAGAAAACCCCATTATACTTCTTCTGTATGAGCAAAGATTAGGAACAATGGGGCAATCTAACTCTGGCAATGTCATGGGAAAGCAGCACTGTGTAATAATGAATGGTTTGGACAGGGATTTGGAAATAAATTTCAAGGAGCAGAAAATATATTAATAACCTTTGACCTTAGAACTGTGGGGGATTTATCCTAAAGAAATAATCAAAAAGAAGAAAAAAAGGCATATGCATAAAGTCATCCTCTGCAGCATTACTAGGAACATGCACTCAAAGGCCCACCACCTGTGAAGACGGATGGACAAGCTGCTGGACTCTCGTACCATTATTATACAAGGAGTGTCTGTGTGCTGACAGTCTCTCCAGGGCCTTGAGGAGAAAACTCATATCTAGCAGGTGTGCACTGCATCAGACAGAAAGCCAGTCTAGCCCTGAGCTTTAACCTCATGGCCTTGGACACAGTATAACCTGCTCTGCAGGTGGAGCATGTCTTTCTAAACATTTACAAATTGCCCTGGACCCTCGCTGAGCCTTGCAGGTGCAGGGACAACCCCCAGTCAAGCCCCCTGGCCTCTGTGTTCTCCCTGGCCTGGCTGCAGCTTGGAGAATGGCCTCTTCCCCTCTTACCACAGGAGAACCACACACTGGCTCAAGTCAGGCCAGTGAAGAGGGGAGACAGCAGAGACCCCAAAGCAAAGCTGCAGCAGCACCCAGAACAGAGGGGGAAGCACATAATGTGGAGAATGGCAAGCTGGGGGCCATGCCTGTAATGTTTTATTATCATTTCTTACAGCTGGGCAGTCCCTCTGCTACAAATGAACGGAAGCAGCAGAGGGACAGATGGACAGCCCTCTGGGGACACTGCTGGGGAAGAAAAACATCTCATTTTTTAAAGCAGAGGTGCAATATACACTAGGAGGGAAAATAAACCAATAAGCACTGTCTATTCACTGGTGTTTGCAGATGGCAAACCTCATTTAAATTCCACAAAGCCCTGAGCAGGTATTAAAGCCCCTTTAGTTTGCAGATGAAGAAGCTAAGACACTGAGAGAGCTTGGGGTCCGGGTTGGCCCAGGACCCTACAGAAAGAGAGCCCAGGGCACTATGAGACAGGCTCCCTAGGTGCCTCCTGGCTTTTGGGCATGCAAACCCCAGATTTAGAGGCTGCTTGGCAGAGAGTATTCAACAAAACCACTGCAATAGTGTCACCATGACCCTCAACCACTAAGGGCATTGGAGCCAAACTCCCTGGGAGATGCCAGCCCCTACACTTCCCGGGCACCATGAGCTGCACTTACCACTCATTCATGATCCGTGTCTGCAGCTCAGGCAGGAGGAACTGCCCGTGGAAGCAATAGATGGAGGAGATGTTAGAGAAGATGCCTGTGGTGACTTCCGAAGGGATCCCTGCTTCCATCAGTCGGGTGCAGAAAACCTGGGCACGGAGAAGCCCATGCAGTGGTCACTGAGTGTGGGTCACTGCAGATGGTTACGATCATGCTTCTGCTGCAGGTATGGGAGCTCAAGAGAGGCTGCCATTGCCTTATGTTTTCTTAGTGAACCTTCCACTTCATCAAACTGGCTCAAAGAACCTTATGGTCTTAAAGCAAGCTTACTTATGGCTAAGAATTGGGGGTGAGGCAGGGACAGTCCCCTCTAGATAGGGACAGGCCATCTTTCTTCCATCTGCCTTTCAAGGGAAATGGATGGTCCTGATTTCCTTTCTTTGCCTTGTGAGCTACAAACAGAAGAAGCACCTGTCAAAACCCAGTTTCTGTTGGAGTTTTACTTCCTGTGCTCATAAACCCCACGTTGCCAGGTGGACAGGGAGAGTGCCACCCACTGTCCCAACTATTTATGCAGAAAGATGTCCAGAGGCCATTTACATGCTCAGATAATTTAACTGCCAAGAAGAAAAAAACCCCAAGGTGACTGGATGAGACCGTTGCCCCAGAGCCACAAGTTCTGAAAGCAAAAACTAAGACTTTCTGGAGGAGACTTAAATTTGTCCAAGTTTTAGTATTCATGTCAGTCATACTCCAACAGCAAGCCCTAGCCAATGCTAAGATAGAAAGTTTGCCTCTGAAACTGCCCACTGAAACTCTGGAAGTGGACAAAGGCAGGCCCAAGCCAGGAGGGCTACCTGGTCTAGCAGGTGCAGACGCTTCACATAGGTCTCCTCGGTGTGCAGCAGCTCCTGGGCAATGTGGAGCAGCTTCTGGGGCTCAGAGCACTGTGAAGAGAAGAGCCATAGCTCACCTGGGGAAGATGAGTTTTGGGGAGGCAGCATATGACAAAGGCTACCCGCTGTATGCCAGGGATGACCAGGGGCCCCAAAAGGCCAGAGGAGGCTGCTGGGACTGGGATGTGGGGCTCAGTTCTCACAGATTGAATTTCCAGGGAGGTTTCTGGGGAAGACATAATAGTTTCTACCAACCCCCCCCCCCCAACCTTCTGCAGCCCAGAGAGAACTCTATCTTCCCGGGGCTTTAACTACAGAGGAGCTGCAATAGCCACATCAAAATATATTGTGGAGTGACATCAGCAAGGTGGCAGATTAGAAAGCTACAGGCCCTCCCAACAGGCACATGAAAAGATGCTCCACGTTGCTAATTATTAGAGAAATGCAAATCGAAACTATAATGAGGTACCACCTCACACTGGTCAGAATGGCCATCGTTAGAAAGTCTACAAATAAGAAATGCTAGAGAGGGTGTGGAGAAAAGGGAAACCTTCTACACTGGGAATGTAAATTGGTGCAGCCACTATGGAGGTTCCTCAAAAAACTAAAAATAGAGTTGCTATATGATTTTGCAATCCCACTCCTGGGCATATGTTCAGACAAAACTATAATTCAAAAAGATACATGCACCCCAATGTTCACTGCAGCACTATTTACAATAGCCAAGACATGGAAACAACCTAAATGTCCATCAAAAGATTAATGGATAAAGAAGATGCGGGACATATATACAATGGAATATTAGCCATTAAAAAGAATGAAATAATGCCATTTGTAGCAACATGGGCTAGAGATTATCACATTAAGTGAAGTAAGCCAGACAGAGAAAGACCATATGATATCACTTATATGTAGAATCTAAAATATGGCACAAATGAACTTATCTATGAAACAGAAACAGGCTCACAGACATAGAGAACAGACTTGTGGTTGCCAAAGTGGGGGAAGGGATGAATTGGGATTTTGGGATTAGCAAATGCAAACTACTATATATAGAATGGATAAACAACAAGGTCCTAGTGTATAGCACAGGGAACTATATTCAATATCTTGTGATAAACCATAATGGAAAAGAATATTAAATATATATATATATATATATAACTGAATCACTTTGCTGTGCAGTAGAAATTAACACAGCATTATAAATAAACTATACTTCAAGAAAATATATTAAAAAAAAAAAAAGAGGGCTTCCCTGGTGGTGCAGTGGTTGAGAATCTGCCTGCCAATGCAGGGGACATGGGTTCGAGCCCTGGTCTGGGAAGATCCCACATGCCACGGAGCAACTGGGCCCGTGAGCCACAATTACTGAGCCTGCGCGTCTGGAGCCTGTGCTCCGCAACAAGAGAGGCCGTGATGGTGAGAGGCCCGCGCACCGCGATGAAGAGTGGTCCCCACTTGCCGCAACTAGAGAAAGCCCTCGCACAGAAACGAAGACTCAACACAGTCATAAATAAATAAATAAATAAATAAATAAATAAATAAAAAAGAACGTGAATTTCTTTAAAAAAAAAAAAGAAAGTTATAGGTCCTCCTTCCCTCACACATGAGTTAACAGTATACAAATAAGAATATCTCTGTGAAAACTCTGGAGACCAGCTGAGAAGCTACAGCTTCCAAGGCATTGTAAAACTAAGAAGAGATTCTATCAAATAGAGAATGAAAATTGGCACGTTTGGAACACCCTTTTGTGTTCCTCCCTCATGCAGCATAGCACAGCACAACTGGGAAGAACCCCCTCCCCCCACACTAGGGCTCCTCCCTCAGGATGGAAACAAAGGAGTGAACTGTGCACCCAAAGTTTTGGCTCATCTGGAAGCTGCCTGAGGGACTGGTTTCTGTCTTGCCTGATTTGGAATGCTGTCATGACCAGCACCAGAGTTTGAAAACAGAGGGAAGCAGCATGTTAGAGCTGATGTTCTGCAAGCAGATGCCAGGGGAGCAAGAGATCAGAAAAAGTTTAATAGGTCTTAGAAATTCCAGCCTGATTGGCTAAGGTTTTCCCTGCACAAAGCCAGCATGCAAAGACTGGAGAGATGATTGTTTTTCAGATGCCCAAATTCCAGCAAAAAATTACAAAGAAACAGGGAAACATGGTGTGATTAAAGGAACAAAATAAAATTCCAGAAACCAAACCTAAAGAAACATAGCTCTATGAGCTGCCTGTAAAAAATATTAAATACCTGTCATATAGATGCTCAATGAACTAAGAAAGAACACAGACAACTAAGTGAAATCAGGAAAGTGATGCATGAACAAAATGAGAATATCAATAAAGAGATACAAACTATTAAAAAAAAGAGCCAAACAGAAACTCTAGAACTGAAAATTGCAATAACTAGACTGAAACATTCAAGCTAGGTCATTTGAAATCATAAATCAGAGAAACAAAAAGAAAAAACAATGAAGAAAGCAAAGAGAGCCTAAGAAACTTATGGGATACTATCCAAGGGACCAATATATGCATTTTGGGAGTCAAGTACAGAATACTTGAAGAATTAGTGGCTGAAAATGTCCCAAATATGAGGAAAGAAACGGACATACGAATTCAAGAAGCTTACAGAACTCCAAATAGGATAAATCCAAAGAACCACACTGGGACACATTATAATAAAAACAAAGGGGGGGGGATGGGAGGAGTGGGATGATATATTTAAAGTGCTGAAAAAAAAAAAAAAAACTGTCAACCAAGAATATGTATCCAGCAAAGCCATCTTTCAAAAATGAAGACGATGATACAAAAACCAGACAAACATATCACAAAAAAAGAAAATTACAGGCCAATATCACTGATGAACATACATGCAAAAATCCTCAACTAAATACTAGCAAACCAAATCTAACAACACATTAAGAAGATCATACACCATGATCAAGTGGGATTTATCCCAGGGATGCAAGTATTCTTCAATATACACAAATCAATTAATGTGATACACATATTAACAAATTGAAAAATAACCATATGATCACCTCAATAGATGCAGAAAAAGCTTTCGACAAAATTCAACACCCATTTATGATAAAAACTCTCCAGAAAGTGGGCATAGAGGGAACCTACCTCAACATAATAAAGGCCATATATGACAAATGCACAGCAAACATTATTCTTAATGGTGAAAAACTGAAAGCATTTCCTCTAAAATCAGGAACAAGACAAGGGTGCCCACCCTCGCCACCATTATTCAACATAGTTTTGGAAGTCCTAGCCACAGCAATCAGAGAAGAAAAAGAAATAAAAGGAATCCAAATTGGTAAAGAAGAAGTAAAACTGTCACTGTTTGCAGATGACATGGTACTATACATAGAAAATCTTAAAGATACCACTAGAAAATTACTAGACCTAATCAATGAATTTGATAAAGTTTCAGAATACAAAATTAATGCACAGAAATCTCTTGCATTCCTATACACTAACAATGAAAGCTCAGAAAGAGAAACTAAGGAAACAATCCCATTTACCATTGCAACAAAAAGAATAAAATACCTAGGAAAAAACCTACCGAAGGAGGCAAAAGACCTGTACATAGAAGACGATAAGATACTGGTGAAAGAAATCTAAGATGACACAAAAAGATGGAGAGATATACCATGTTCTTGGATTGGAAGAATCCACATTGTGAAAATGACTATACTACCCAAAGCAATCTACAGATTCAATGCAATCCCTATCAAATTACCAAGGGCATTTTTCACAGAACTAGAACAAAAATTTTACAATTTGTTTGGAAACCCAAAGACCTCAAATAGCAAAAGCAATCTTGAGAAACAAAACTGGAGCTGGAGGAATCAGGCTCCCTGACGTCAGACTATACTACAAAGCTACAGTAATCAAAACAGATGGTAGTGGCACAAAAACAGAAATATAGATCAATGGAACAGGATCAAAAGCTCAGAGATAAACCCACGCACTTATGATCACCTAATCTATGACAAAGGGGGCCAGAATATACAATGGAGCAAAGATAGCCTCTTCAATAAGTGATGCTGGGAAAACTGGACAGCTACATGTAAAAGAATGAAATTAGAACACTCCCTAACATACACAAAAATAAACTCAAAATGGATTAAAGACATAAATGTAAGACCAGACAGTATAAAACTCTTGGAGGAAAACATAAGAACACTCTTTGACATAAATTGCATCAAGACCTTTTTTGACCCACGTCCTAGAGTAATGAGAATAAAAACAAAAATAAACAAATAGGACCTAATGAAACTTAAACCTTTTGCACAGCAAAGGAAACCATAAACAAGATGAAAAGACAACCCTCAGAATGGGAGAAAATATTTGCAAATGAAGCAACTGACAAAGGATTAATCTCCAAAATATACAAGCAGCTCAAGCAGCTCAATATCAAAAAAACAAACAGCCCAATCCAAAAATGGGCGGAAGACCTAAATAGACATTTCTCCAAAGAAGATATACAGATGGCCAACAAACACATGAAAAGATGCTCAACATCACTAATTATTAGAAAAATGCAAGTCAAAACTACAATGAGGTATCATCTCACACTGGTCAGAACGGCTATCATCAAAAAATCTACAAACAATAGGGCTTCCCTGGTGGCGCAGTGGTTAAGAATCCACTTGCCAAGGCAGGGGACATAGGTTTGAGCCCTGGTCCAGTAAGATCCCATGTGCCACAGAGCAACTAAGCCCGTGCACCACAAATACTGAGTCTGCGCTCTAGAGCCCGCGAGCCACAACTACTGAAGATTGCGCACTTACAGCCCATGCTCCACAACAAGAGAAGCCACCACAATGAGAAGCCCGCACACCTCAATGAAGAGTAGCCCCCGCTTGCCACAACTAGAGGAAGCCTGTGCACAGCAACAAAGATCCAAAGCAGCCAAAAAAAAAGCAAAAAACTACAGACAATGAATGCTGGAGAGGGTGTGGAGAAAAAGGAACCCTCTTACACTGTTGGTGGGAATGTAAATTGATGCAGCCACTATGGAGAACAGTATGGAGATTCCTTAAAAAGCAAAAAATAGAACTACCATATGACCCAGCAATCCCACTACTGGGCACATACCCAGAGAAAACCATAATTCAAAAAGACACATGCACCCCAATGTTCATTGCAGCACTATTTACAATAGCCAGGACACGGAAGCAACCTAAATGTCCATCAACAGATGAATGGATATAGAAGATGTGGTACATATATGCAATGGAATATTACTCAGCCATAAAAAGAAGCAAAATTGGGTCATTTGTAGAGACATGGATGGACCTAGGGACTGTCATACAGAGCGAAGTAAGTCAGAAAGAGAAAAACAAATATCATATATTAATGCATGTATGTGGAATCTGAAAAAATTGGTGTAGACAATCTTATTTACAAAGCAGAAATAGAGACACAGAAGTAGAGAACAAACGTATGGATTCCAAGGGGGAAGGGGGGGATGGGATGAATTGGGAGATTGCGATTAACATATAAACACTATTGATACTATGTATAAAATAGATAACTAATGAGAACCTACTGTATAGCTCAGGGAACTCTACTCAGTGCTCTGTGGTGGCCGAAATGAGAAGGAAATCCAAAAAGAGGATATATATGTATACATATAGCTGATTCACTTTGCTGTACAGCATAAACTAACACAATATTGTAAAGCAACTATACTCCAATTTATAAAATAAAACAAAATAAAATAATAAAAATTTTAAAAATGAAGAAGAAATTAAGACTTTCCCAAATAAACAGAAGATAAAGAGTTCATTACCACTAGACCTGCTATACAAGAAATGCTAAAGTAAGTCCTTCAAGTTGTGAAAAGATGGTAGATAGCAACATGAAGCTGTACAAAAATATAAGGTTCTTCAATAAAGGTAAATGCATGAACAAATATAGTAACCTGTACTATCATAATTTTGATAGAAAATAACACAAAAAGGACAAAAACATTTAAAAACTATAAATCTATGTGAAAGTGCATACTATATATATAAATACATAATTTGTGACATCAGTAACATAGAGTGTCTGGGAGGGGGAGCTGTAAAGGAGTAGAGTTTTTGTATATCATTGAAGTTAAGTTTTTATCAGCTTAAAATAAAATGCTATACAGATGAAAAGATGCTCAACATCACTAATTATTAGAAAAATGCAAATCAAAACTATAATGAGGTATTACCTCACACCAGTCAGAATGGCCATCAGCAAAAAGTCACAAACAATAAATGCTGGAGAGGGTGTGGAGAAACGGGAACCCTCTTGCACTGTTGGTGGGAATGTAAATTGATACCTCCACTGTGGAGAATAGAATGGAGTTTCCTTAGAAAACTAAAAATAGAATTACCGTATGACCCAGCAATCCCACTACTGGGCTTATACCTTGAGAAAACCATAGTTCAAAAAGACACATGTACCCCAATGTTCATTGCGGCACTATTTACAATAGCCATGACATGGAAACAGCCTAAATGTCCTTCAACAGATGAATGGGTAAAGAAGATGTGGCATATTTATACAATGGAATATTAGCCATAGGAAAGAACAAATTGGGTCATTTGTAGAGATGTGGATGGACCTAGAGTCTGTCATACATAGTGAAACAGTGAAGTAAGTCAGAAAGAGAAAAACTAATATCAAATATTACCACATATACATGGAATCTAGAAAAATGGTACAGATGAACCTATTTGCAGGGCAGGAATAGAGACACAGATGTAGAGAATGGACGTGTGGACCCGGCGGGGGAAGGGGAGGGAGGGATGAATTGGGAGCTTAAGTTTGACATAAATACACTACCATGTGTAAAATAGATAGCTAGTGGGAACATGTGGTATAGCACAGGGAGCTCAGCTCAGTGCTCTGTGATGACCTAGATGCATGGGATGGGGGGGTGGGAGAGAGGTCCAAGAGGGAGGGGATATATGTATACATATAGCTAATTTACTTTGTTGTACAGCAGAAACCAACATAACATTGTAAAGCAATTATACTCCAATAAAAAAATAAAAAGCACATGGAAGATCTTTAAAAAAAATACTATAACTTTAATTATTTTATGTAATTGCAATAGAAAAAATGCATAGAATATACACAAGAGGCAATGAGAAGGGAATCAAAGCATATTATTACAAAAAAATCAATTAAACTTAAAAAAGGAAAGCAGTAAGAGAGGGACAAAAAAGCTACAAAACATACAGAAAACAATGAAAAAGGCAATAGTAAGTCCTTCCCTACCAGTAATTACTTTAAATGCAAATGAATTAAACTCCCCAATCAAAAGACATGGATTGATTGAACAGATTTTTTAAAAAATCCGATTATATGCTATCCACAAGAAACTCACTTTAGATTTAAGGACGTACATAGGCTGAAAGTGAAAGATGGAAAAAGATATTTCATGGAAATGGTAAACAAAAGAGATCACGAGTGGCCATATTTACATCAGACAGAATGGACTTTAAATAAAAAAACCATTACACAATACAAGGAAAGACATTATATAATGTTAAAAGGACCAATTCACCAAGAAGATATAACAATTATAAATATTTATTCATCAAACCTCAGAGTTCCTAAACATATGAAGCAAACTTTGGCAGAATTGAAGCAAGAAACAGATAGCAACAAAAAAATAGTAGGAGATGTCAGTACTCTACTTTCAATACTGGATAGGACATGCAAAATATCAATAAGGAAGCAGGGGATTTGAATAATACTGTAGATCAAATGAACCTAACAAACATATGCAGAACACTCCATATAACAACAGCAGAACATACATTCTTCTCAAGTGCACACAGAACGTTCTTCAGGTCAAACCACTTGTTAGGCCACAAAACAAGTATTAACAAATTCAAGAAGATTGAAATCATATAAAATATCTTTTCCAATCACAAGAGAATGAAACTAGAAATCAACAGCACAGGGAAAACTGGAAAATCCACAGATATGTAGAAATTAGAAAATACGCACTTAAAGAAGAGTCAAAGAAGTCACAAAGGAAATTAGAAAATAGCTTGAGACAAATGAAAATGAAAACACAATATGTCAAAACTTATGGAATGTGGCAAAAGCAGTGTTAAGAGGGACGTTTATAGCTGTAAGTGCATACATGTAAAAGGAAGAAGGATCTCAAATCAACAACCTAACTTTACACCTCAAGATTAGAAAAAGAACACACTAAACCCAAAGCAGTCAGGAGGAAGGAAATAATGGAGATTAGAACAGAGATAAATGAAACAGAGAGTAGAAAAACAATGGGAAAAAACCAACAAAACTAAGAGTTGTTTTTTGAAAAGATAAACAAAATTAACAAACCTTTAGCTAGACTTACCCCAAAAATGAGAAAGAACTCAAATAAATAAAATGAAAGAGGAAATATTACAACTGATACCACAGTTGAATACAAGGGATCAGAAGAGATGGCTCTGAACAATTAAATGCCAACAATTGGATAAGCTAAAAGAAATAGGTAAATTCCTAGAAACACACAACCTACCAACACTGAGTCATGAAGAAATAGAAAATTTGCACAGACCAATAACAAGTAAGGAGGTTAAATAAGCAATAAAAAACTTCTCAACAAAGAAAAGCCCAGAAACAGATAGCTTCACTGGGAAATTAATACCAATTGTTCTCAAATTTTTCCAAAAAAATTAAAGAATAAGGAACACTTCCTAACTCATTCCATGAGACCAGCATTATCCTGATACCAAAACTCTGGGGCCTTGCTGATCCTGGAGGGACTGTCCCTCCCAGGGTTCGCTGATTCCTAGAGATGTAAAGGATTCGCTGGCAAGAATGTCTTTCAAGTGCAAACCAACCCATCCAGAGCCCACACCCAACCACCTTCTTTATACTTGCTTTTCCCCTATTCCCCGCCCTAATTACACAGGTCCAGGTGCTAGCTATCCAGGGACAGCCCCTGTGCACAGAACCCGCTGAAATTATTCAAACTGGCCAATCTTAAGCCTGTTTACCCTGTCTCACCCATCCCTCTCCTCAGAAACCACAATAAAGACTCTACTGTAACTTATATAGTATTTGTACATCAACTATACTTCAATTAAAAGAATAAAATCATTACGTGATTAAAAAAAGACTCTTGCTCACAATTTCCACTCCCTCTGCCTCCTGCCCCACCTTGGTGCTTTTCCCTCTGGCTCCCCATGGTGTGGTGTGCCCCCTCCTCTCGGGAACTATGAGTAATAAACTGTCTTTAAATGGCAGTCATCTCCTGATTTGTTGGCTTCACCATTCCTGAATAATAATAAAACTTAGATTAAAACATGCCCCCGGCCCACTCGCTGGGAATTTGGCTTTCAGCAGTGCAGGCCTGTGGCTGCCCTTTGCCCACTAAGCCTGCCTCTTGATGTGGCCATGTTAGTCCATACCATCTCTACCAGGAGCCAGCAGGTCTGACCCTGGCCAAATGCCACCTGTGCTTGTCTTGGGACCCAGTCACTTGTAGCTTACCTACGCTGTTCTCCTCCCATGCACAGGCGGTCTCTCTAAGCCGGGGCTGTCGGCTTTACTTCCATGTCCCCGCAAGTCCCAGTGTAGAGCCCAGAGCCCAAAACGCTAAAGGGACACAGATGAGCTTTCTTGCAAGGCCGAGCCCCCAAGGGTGGGCACACCTGCTTCCCGGGGCCATCTACACGGGGCTCCCCTCGCATGCCTGGGCTCCCTTCCTGCCTCTGCCACACCCCATGGGAAACCCTGGGGTTTCTCCATTCATAAAATAAGGTGACAAGCATGCTGTTTTCCTCATGGGGGCTCTGCAAGGCAGGCAGCAAGCACTGGCAAAGAGTGGTGGCAGCACTGTTCCCTCTAAGATGAACCGCCACAGCCACCCTGGGGTGGGGTCCCTGTGCCACTGTGGGGCCGTGGAACTAAGGCTTGGGAGTGAGATCATTGTCTGATGTCTCAGGGAGACCCCTGCCTGAGTGGTCCTTCCCCAGGGCCTGCCCACCAACCCATAGCAGGGGCTTCTCTGAGTATGGTGTCTGAGTGTACACCCTGCTACTGGCACCAGGCCTGGGGGATGGCACTGTAAACCTCAAATACCCTCGGAGGAGAGCTCTGCAGCCCCTGACACCTGGGACGGGAAGGTGGCCTACCTTGGCTGGATCCGCGTCAGCCCTCAAGGGGCTATTCTCGGGGTCTGGCTCCTCACTGCTGCCCTCGCCCATATCGCTATCGGCCTCCTCCTGTGGGGCCTTGCCACCTGGGGCTGTCTCCAGGTGCAGGCCTTTGATGGTGGGGCCTGGGCCCGCCTCGCTGCCGTCCTCGCAGGAGAAGTGCTCGCCAACCACGCTGCAGGAAGGGCTGTCTATCCCGCTGTCCCGGTTAGGGATCTTAGTGCCGCTGCTGGGCTCACCCACAGAGCCCATGTCCCCCGCAGAGGCCTGGCTGCCAGGGCTCTCGGAGGCAGGGTCCCCGCAGTGGGCTCCAGGCCCAACAGGGAGCGCTCGGAGCTTCCCTGGGTCTGTGCTTGGATGCTCCAGGGAGGAGCTGCTAGGCCCAGCATCTGGCTCCCCCCGGGTGGCAATGGGGGCTGGGGGCATTGAGGACCCCCCTCCTGGCTCCATCCTCAGAGTTGAGTTCTCTGAGCTCTTTGAGGGGCTGGCCGGGGGCTTCCTGTCAGGGAGAAATGAGTGTAGTCAATGCCAGCTGGGCCATGGACCAGCCCCCAGGTGGGGCCCTCTGGAGAAAATCAACATGGAGGAGGGGGAATGGGGCTGAGTGTGAAGTGAACACCCTGGTCAGCCTCAGCTGGGTCCTGACTAGGCAGGCTTTGGGGCAATGGCCAATGGAAAGCACTTTATTCTAAAAATAAATTTCTTCATTAAAAAAAAGAAGGAAGAGAGAGAGGGAAGGAGGGAGGGAGAGAGTGAGAAAGAAAGAGAGAGAGAGAAAGAAAGAAAGAAGGAAGGAAGGAAGGAAGGAAGGAAAGAAGGGAGAAAAGAAGGAAGGAAAGAAAGAAAGAAAAAAGAGAGAGTGAAAGAAAAAAAAGGAGAGGGAGGAATGAATTCTGTAGCGTGAAGCTACCTGCCTCTCAACGAATTCAGAATATATGTGTAAAAGGATAGCGATAACCATCATGAGCACAGTGAATCTGGTCTGTACTGTGCTTTGGCATCCGTGGCACTCTATCCTACCATGTAGCTCTGAGGTGAGGCAGGATGCCCATCGAGACCCTCCCTCAATATCACTGTCGACATTTTGTCTGACAGGTGACCCATCATTTTCCAGAGACCTGGAGGCTGAGGAAGCTGGATCTTGGTCCCCAATTCCTCTTCCTGCTAAGCACTGGAGCTACTTCATGCCCTCACATGGTGCCTCTTCTGGAAACCCTCGTGGAGGAAAGGCACCTTCAAATGTCAGTCTAGGTGCACAGAGAGGGTCAAAGGTGAGACTAGACTGGGAGGAGATTGACATTCCCCAAAATCTTCCACTTGAACCCCCCGTGGAGCTGCAGAGGAGGACAGGGACCAGGAGTGGCACTCACTTATTCCTGGGCAAGAGGCGGGTTACCTGAGGCTGTCAGACTCCACAAGGACACTGAGGTGGAAGGGTGGGTGCCAGGTTCCCTGCTGACTGCGTTCCAAGTCGTTTGAGAGTTGGCCAGCCCAGGCCTTGCACAGGGTTGGTGGGCTGGGAGGATTTGCTGAAAATCTTTTTCTTGCCCAGCAGTTTTGAAGTGGAGCAGTTCAGGAGGTTCTAAAAAAAAACGTGAAAGGAGAATGAAAACCACCTTCTCCACTGGCACTTGGAGCAGTGTGGGTGACAGACCCAGTGCTCAAGGGAGAACATGGAAGGGCATCTTCGTGCCACCACCCGGTGCAGGAGACCCCCAGGCAGGTCATAGAGGTCTGCGGGTGGATGGAGCATGGCTGAGTCCCTGGTCCCCGTGCAGCAGCTTCTAGGCCCTGGCTTAAAACTGGGGCCAGAATTGAGCTTGTTCCCAGTCATGCAGTGACTCAGGGAGAAAGGGTCCCCTTGAGTGTGCAGTGCCCACTGTGTCTGAGGAGAGCTGGCTGGCATCTCCACACACCCTCCCAGACACAGGCACTCACTCAGCTCTGCTGCCAGTGGCTTCTTCACACATTCCCTTCCTCCCTTGCTAAACGAAATAAAGAACCATCGGTGGAGATGCAGTTTCCCCTCCCCGCAACACACACAACCAAAAAGGTGTCCTGAAGCCTGACCCTCGGCCACCCATGCAGCAGAAGGGCCTCCGGTCAGAGCGTGCTCAGAAGAGAAGCATGAGCCACCTCTGTGCGTGCGTGGCCTTGAGGGCTGGCGAGGCCCCAGGAGTCAAGCGCCAACTCCAGTCCCTGTGATAGTCTCCTGCGCTCTTGCCTTCCAGTGCAGTCAGATTTCTTCTGAGTGGACCTTTCTTTAAGTGACACCAAAACCAGTGCAGGGTGCACATTTAGTATTGGCTACTGCCACACTCTTAAAGAGCTTAATGGGGAGAAATATCAAGATTTCTAAACAGAAAATGCATGCTTTGCTGCATTTTTCTCATGGCACAGGTGATAAATTCCAGTTTCCGGAAATCAGACATGACACAGCAGTCAAAATATGCCAGATGGAATGCAGGCCACGCACTCAGCTCTGGTGTGTCCAATGCAGCCATCTGGTGCCAGGTGGAGCCTGCTGCAATCACACCTCAGGGATTCCTGCTTCTGGTCAAGATGGAATAACAGAAACTGGAGATACTCTCTCACTGGAAACAACCAAATCATGGATAAAACATACGAAACAACAGTTGAGAGACACCTTACACCAGGCAGCAAAGTGCGGTGCTCCTGAGAGGTGGGTACAAGTGCAGTGATCCCTCTCTCACCCCAGCTTCCTGCCCAGCGAAGGGGATCCCAGGTAGACCCCTGAGTAAGGAAACAGAGCTGGGAGTCCAGGAACATGAAGGCAGCTGGAGGTCACAGGATAGAGCACTAGAGAGAGCGCAGAGAGCTGACAAGGGCCCTCGGAGATGGCTCAGTGCATGTGTGAGGAAACTGCAATGCTGGAGAAAGATCTACTTGAGAGGGTCAGAGGGAACATCAGCTGGTGCTCACACAGGGCAGGGAATATGCCTGTTTCCACCAGCTAGACTGGAAACCCCAAGATCCACAGGGAGTTAGAGAACTTGGAAGGGTCTTGCCTCAGTGTGGGGCATAATCAGCCCCACGGTGAGCTCTGCTCAGGTCCCGCCTAACAAATACTGATGAATTTTAACAGGAAAGTCCATCTGTTTACAAACAACTTAAATGCATCCCTAAACAATGCCTAAGGACAATTATAAGAGCACAAACATATTCAGCATCCAGTAAGGTGAGATTTATAGTGTCTGGCATCCAACCAAAAATTACCAGACATGGAGGGCAGGAATACACAACCCATAGTGAGGAGAAAAAGTCAGTGAGTTGAAACTGACCCACATATGATACAGATGTTAGAATTACCAGACAAGGTCATTAAGGCAGCAGCAGTTACCCACATTATATTTAAAAGGTCAGTAGAAACATGAAGAATAAAAAAAAGGTGCATGAATTGGGCGATTGGGATTGACATGTATACACTGATGTGTATAAAATTGATGCCTAATAAGAACCTGCAGTATAAAAAAACAAACAAATAAAACAACTAATACTAAACTTTCAAAAAAAAAAAAGATGCAAATCCAACTTCCAGAGATGAAAACCACAAAGTGTGTGATCAAGACCCACTGGAAGGGACTGATGGCAGATTAGATATTGTAGAATAAAAATTAGTGAGTTTAGAGAGACAATAGAAGCTATCTAAAATGAAAGAGCAAGAATGAATTGTGAGATGTGGAAAAACTTTCAGCAGCATAATATCTGTGTAACCAGAATGTATATGTGGAGTCTCAAAAAAGGAGTGAGCTTGAAAAATATTTGAGAAAAATAATGACCAAAATTGATACCAATTCTACACAAATCTTTCAACCACTGAGGGGAAAAGAGAATACTTCTGAACAACATGGATGAATCTAGAAATAATCATGCCAAGTGAAAGAAGACAGACAAAAGAAAAGGCACCTACTTTTTTCTCATTTACATAGAATTCTAGGAAATGTACACTAACATGTGGTGCCAGAAAGCAGACCGGGATGTTGCCTGGAAGGAGGGGTGGGTGTGGTGTGGGAGTTACAACGAAACACAGCGAAGCCTTCAAGGGCTGACAGCTGTGCTCATCATCTTGGCAGTGGCGACACTTTCACAGGTGTATATGTGTATGTTGAAACGTCAAATTGTACATTTTAAACATATGCAGCTAATTGTATGTTGATTATACCCTGTGGAAGGTGATACCTCCGAGCTGTGCAAACTTGGTGAGTTGCTGACACTCACCAAGTGTCATTTTCCTTGTTACAGAAGGGACAATGAATCATGTAGAGGAGGGTGGTGAGGGGCGTGGCAGGCCCAGAGCCTGGGGAGGCTGGCCTGCCTGGAGGCCCTTCAAAGGGAGGAAGTGAGCCTTTCCTCTGGCGGCCCTTTAGCCATGACCATCTCATCTTCCAGGGGTTTTAGTGCAAGGGCAGCTGAACCATGCTTGGCCAGACTGGGAAGCCCAGGGCTCAGCATAAAGACATCCTCCAGGGAGCAGAGTACATGGTGGAGGGAGGTCCTGGTTGCAGAGCAACCTTCCTAAAGATCAGATGACCCTCTGATCTGATTTGGGAAGCCACAGGATACAGCCACCAGCCTCGCTTACCTCAGGACTGGTCTCCCTGCTGCCTGTCCAAGGCCAAAGTGAGTGCAGGGCAGGGCAGTCCAGTTCCAGCCTCCCCTCCACACTGCTCAGAGGAGCCGGGGGCTAGGGTAGGGTTGGGGGAGAGGAAACACATGTTCAAGGGTGCCCAACATACACACATATAAACACACATGCCTCCACACGTGTATACACATATGCACATGCACACATACACAAATACATATAAACATATATCCAATTATATACACACACACACACACACACACACACCCCATGTGCCAGGAGATGTGCTGAGTGCTTTTGTACTCTTGCTCAGTCACAATCACCAAGGTGGGTGACATTCCATGTTTCAGACAAGGACGCCAAGGCTGACCCTGGCCATGCTGGCCTGGGGTAATCAGCACCCAGGAGCTGGGTCCACCAGACATGCTGCTCTGAACCCCCTGGACTGGGCTCCGGGCTCATTCTGACATGCCCAAGGCCAGGGACGTGTAATCACGGAGGAGCCAAGGAGCATTTGTCATTTCTGTCTTCCCAGCCACTCAACTCTCCCTTTAGAAGCCCTGAGCTGAGAGAGTCCACCCTAGGTGAGCTGAGCCTGCTGCTGAACTCAGGACCCAGGGCCCCTGACACCCAAGGCCGCCACCACCCAGCATCAAAGGCCCCAAACCTGGGACTGGGGGAGGTGTGGGGACTGGAGAAGTACAGAGAAAGTAAATGTGCCCCACTATCCAGTGCATTGTGGACCGTTAAGTGGCTCCATCCACAGCAGCCAGTGGATGGGGTAGCATGAATGCTGTGGTGCCTGCCCTGGGGTCTCTGAAGCACTTGGTAGCTGCCTGAGTTGGGCAGGGATAGTCTTACAGATGGGCCACAAGTCCGCTCCACCTGCCGCTGGACGTCCCCACCTTGGAAACAGTGTAGGAGCCCCCACTAAAACCACCGTTATGCCCATCTCCCTTGCTGCCTGTCACCTGGTACCCTGGAGCCCCCAGGTGAGCAGAGACCTCGGCTGTCTCGTCACTGACATGGCTTAGTGGCCCCGGCACATGGGGCCCCAGCTGGCACCAGCCATCGGATGTGTGAGCCTGAGAAGAAGACTTGGAAACAGTTCCAGCCCTCACTGGCGACAGCCCCAGAGAAACCCTGAGTGAGAGCCATGGGAATGCACCCCACGGGCCCCAGAATCATGAGAGATGACAATCCTCGGTGGGGCTGCTCTTTACCCTACCACGTCCAGGTGGTTGGTTACGTGAAGGAGGTAATCCAAACAATACTGAAAGCACCATAGGGCAATACCAGAAACTGCTGTGCTGCACACACCTGCATGCAGGTTGCAGGCTGGGAGACAAGGCTGCAGAAGCCCACAAGGCTGTATCAGCAGTGACAAAGGTCTGGCTGCGCTGGCCATGCCAGATGCAACAATCAATGACATGTCAGCAAAGCTGCCCCGTGACCCAGGGGTGCCTGCACTCCAGTGTCAGGATCCAGCAGCGCAATACTTGCCTTGCGGCCTCAGCCCGGGAAGTGCTCTGGCTGCAGCTGCTACAGTCGGCGTTCTCCATCCTGTGTGCTGAGAACACAGAGACGGACGCAGGTACTGTGGGGTGCCACATGCTTCAAAATTCACTGGGGTCAATGGGACCTCGGGACGGGGTGGGGCCAGCAGAGTGGGGAGGAAAGGAGACGGATCAGCACAGCACCATCCCAGATTGCTGGGACGCCCTGATCAGATGTTCCCCAAACAGTTCACACCATCACCTTAAAAAGTTACTGTTATTTTTTTAAACCGCATGAGTGATGAGTCATTTTTTTTAAGAAAACTTAGATATTATGGAAAAACAAAAAAGAAGCAAAAATCACCTGTCCGTTCTAGTACTGGGATACTGGTGAGTGGGCAGGGGCCTGCAGGCTGGACGGCGGGGCTGTGAGGTAGGTGGGGGTCCGAACGCTCCTAGGTGTGCTGCAGCTTTTCTTAGAGAAGCTGCATTTGTTTCAACACCAAATTCCAACATGAATCCTTTATGTCCTCAAGAACGCATTTCTCCCAGAAGAATTGAAAGCAGAGACTCGAACAGATGTTTGCCCCCTGTTCACATGTGAACAAAGGTTCAGAGCAGCATTATTCACAATGGCCAAAAGGTGGAAGCCTACTTCAACATGAATGAACCTCGAGGACGTGCTGAGTGAAACAACCCAGACACAAAAGGATAAATATTAAGATTATGCTTGTCTGAGGTAACTGGAGGGGGCAAATCATAGAGATAGAAAGTAGAATGGTGGAGCTGAGACTGGGGAATGGGGAGTTAGCATTGAATGGAATAGATTTTCATTTTGGAATGATAAAAAAGTTCTGGAGATGCATGGTGGCGATGGTGCATAACAATGTGAATGTACTTAATGCCACTGGGCTGTACACCTAAAAGTGGTTAAAATGGTAAATTTTATGTTATGTGTATTTTACCACAGTAAAAAATAAAAAAGCTTTTAAAAAAAGGAATGCATTTCAGAAAGGTTTGCATAGTAAGTTCTGTAAATTAGGGTCAAAGTGACAGTGATTCAAAAGCACTGAAAACTTACTCCCTGCCCTGCATTCCTGTCACCCTGGTCCTCAAACCCAGGCTTTTTCTCCACTAGCCCACCCGGAAGCCTTGAGGCCCACGGTGACGTGTGGTTGTGGAGAGGCCTGGCCCCGAGCAAGAGCTGCCTGTAAACCTCTCACCCCGCTGCTGATGCATCGTCACCCTGCACTGCCCACCCTACTCCTCAGGAGACATGGCCCCCAGGGCAGGGCCTCGAACAGACCTGGGGGGTGGTTGGATGGTTGGACTGTGGCCCACACTCTGTGTGGCTCTGGCTCTGGCCTCGGCCTCCAGACTGTCTTTTGGTCCCCCACCTGACGAGGTGAGGCTCAGAGACAGCTCATGGCCCAGCACAGAACATGGGTATCATTACTAGAGGCTCAATAAATGATTGTGGGGAAAATGCAGGATGATTTCCTGGTTGATTACATTCCTGAGACCACAGGTGCCTCACTGGGAGGGAGGTGGGAAGGCTAGAGCCCCCTGCCCACCAGGGAGGGTCAGCCAACTTCAGCTATGTAGAGGCCCTGCCTGGACTCCTCCCTGCTCGGACCCCAGGCCGTCTTCTTGGGCCTGTGGGGGCATGACAGCCCCCATGGATTGCATGATGCGTCTTTGGCCCTCCTGCGTGGATCCAGGAAGGCAGCAGCACAGTGGGCCTGAGGCCCTGCATCCAGAGTGATCAGTTTCTACCACTTATTGACCCGGTAACCAGAGATAAGCTCAACTTCCCCAAACCTCAGTTTCCTTGTCTGTAAAATTGGACCCAACAACAGTCCTGCAAAGGTTCTTAAAGCTTGAGGCAGTGCACAACACTCTACCCTCAACTGGCCATGTTGGTACATTTTTAGTGGCCCTAAACAGACAAACATGATCAGGACACCTCACCAGGGTGATGGCCTTCAGCCATTAGCATCGCCTGAAGCTCCCAGGTCCCCTGTCACAGGGCCTGCTCAGCTACAGTAGGAGTTGGTGAAATCACACAATGAGCCCAGTAGTGATGACGTGTGCCCAGAGCTGGACTGACAGAAACTCAGGGAACGCACTGGGTACAGTGTAAGGAGCTATGACAAGAAGGGTTACGTGCAGGGCTGCACTGGGCGCAGGGTGGCTGTGCGTGGGAAACAGACCACTGCACTGTTTCTTTCTTTTTTTGTTTTGGCTGCACTGCATAGCATGTGGAATCTTAGTTCCCTGACCAGGGATCTAACCCATGCCGCCTGCATTGGCAGCATGGAGTCTTAACCCCTGGACTACCAGGGAAGTCCCTGCACTGTTTCTACTTAATCTTTTTACTTATGTATTTACTTAATATTTGTCTTTATTTCCTATTTTTGAATTTTCTATACTTATTTCTGTTTCATATTTTGTTTCTGTTTTTATTTTACTTTCATCTAGAAGGAGTATAAATATAAACACTACAGACACTGTGCATTACCATACATTAAAAGCAACTATAAAAATAAAATCACAACCTTTGAAATAAAAAATAAATCCTTCCTTGCATAGGCAGGTAGATGTGTGATAAAGCAAGTAGGATCTCAGGAGGGGACACTGTAAAATATTTGGAGCTTTGCTGTATGTTTGAAATGTTTTGCAATAAAGTATTTTGGGAAAAAAGTTGATCTCTGCAGTACCCAAGACCTCCAGGCCCACACTTGGGGTGGGGCAAGGGGGGCTCCTTGTTCCATTCTGACCTCCTCCATTGGGCACCCTGGGCTCACTACATATTTCTCTCTACTTTTGATTATGTTTGAAATTTTTATTTAAAAAAGTAATGAAACAAAACAGTTAAGAACTTTCCAACAGCTTCCGATTGACACTGAAATCCTTGAACACAGATGTAACTCTGCCGTTCCCTCCACACTGAGTCACCTCAGGGGCCTTTGCAAGGTGCTCCTTCTAGAGGAACAGCCTGGCACAGCTCCCTGAACTCACTCCCTGCTCTGTGACAGGCCTTTCCCAGATGAGGCTGCCCCTCCTCCATCCCCCCTACCCCTCCAGGCTCACCCACACCTCCCACCTCCACTCCCCACTGGCTGCAGGCCACACAGGTGGAAATCTCACCTCCTTCACATGGTCCCCCACCTGGCAAACAGCAGGACTCAGTAAGCATGTTCGGTGAGAAAGTGAATAGATGAATTTGAATCAGCATCTCAAGCGGTCTTATTTCCCTTCTAATATGTACTTTTACATAACCATACAAAAATGTCCTCTGGCTGAGTCCAAATTTTGAAAATATAAAATGCAAATCTATATTACAGAAGGTCAAATCCCACCTCCTACAGTCCATCACTCGACAGCCCCACGTCATCTCATCTAACTTCACAGGGACCCTGTCAGGTAATTACAGCAAAAGGGACACCCAGACAATGGATTCACCTTCCTAAAGCCACACATCTGCACCAGCAAGAGGTCTGTGCCCTGGGCACCGAGGGGCTCCAAGTGGGCCCCACCAAAACCCCCAGAGCTGATGTGTAAGGTCAGCCACCATCCACTTCACTGGGGACCTAGGTGACCAGTCATCACACATGGGGGCTCAGACAGAGGGGACAGTATCCCAGACAGATGGAACAACATTGCAGACAGAGGAAACAGCATCCCAGGCAGAGGAAACAGCCTCTCAGGCAGAGGGAATAGAGCCTCAGACAGAGGGAACAGCATTGCAGACAGAGGGAACAGCATCTCAGACAGAGGAAACAATGTCCCAACAGGGGAAACAGCATCCCAGACGGAGGGAATAGAGTCTCAGACAGAGGGAACAGTGTCCCAGGAAGAGGCAACAGCATCTCAGGCAGAGGGAAGTGTCCCAGACAGAGGAAACAATATCCCAGGCAGAGGGAACATTATCTCAGACAGAGAGAACAGCATCTGAGGCAGAGAGACCAGTGTCCCAGACAGAGGGAACAGCATCAGATAGCATCAGACAGAGGGAAGGGCACAAAGCAAACAAGAGTGAGCCAGGCCATCTGAAGAGCTGACAGTGTGCCTAGGTGGGTGAGCCCAGAAAGGGAGGGGATGGGACCTGGTTGTTGGAGCCAGGATGGATCTCATAGCTGTGGGTAGCCAGGGGGTCATGCAAGTGAGTGACACCCCATCCAGGTTTGGATTTCACATCCCGGCTATGGTTAATACTGCCCCAAGGTTACATTTTTACTCCTATGTTCACCCACTTTTCCATGGACCTGTTTCCTCATCTGTCAGTGGGGTCGTCAGAGCCCACCTGGAGAAGGTGGCAAGGATGCAGCAAGGCAGGTGCTCCTGGCACTGGATCAGCGACTCTTCCATGGTCACTCTTTTGGGTCCAGGGACACCCACCACCCTAGGTTCTCAAGGGGCTCTGGGCAGCAAAGCCTCACCCTTCCTCTGGGGCCTCACTCAGCACCTCATCTCAGCTTTAACCCCAACAGACCTACCACAGTCCAGGCTTCTGTGTGTGCAGAGCACACAGTCTTGTCCAGCTTTGCGAGGCACTGCATATTTGGAGGTGCTGGTTTTAGTGGGGAGACAGACATCAGCCCAAGGAGCGGAACCAGGGCCTCTGGCCTCCTGCAACCAACCAGCTGGAGACAAACCACTTCCTCCCCCTCTGCACCCGGCCCCACCCAGCCCCAGGGCCACTTGCCAGTCAAGCTGTCAGGCTCCAAAGGTTTGAGTTTGCCCGGCTTGGCATCTTGCAGTCCATGGTCTAGGGCAAGTGGTGGGTCTCAGTTTCTCTGTGGCCTTCAGTTTCCTCTCCTGAAAGAACGGCGGAGCGAGGTCACCCTGGGTTTTGTCTGAGGACTAATCCGAATAATAGCAGAGCTGCCCCAAGCACACCCAGCCTCCAGGAGGCTGTGCTCACCTCCGGAGCCTGGCAACACTCAGACCCCAGTTCACATACAGGAAAGCTAGGTGGTCAAAGCATCTGCCCAAAGTCACAAGCTGGGGGAGGGGCTGCAAGCCAAACGTCCCAGTTGGCCACTAACATCAGCAGGGCACCAGCCACCTGCTGCCCCATGCTCAGTTTCCCCTCTCCAGTGGGGTCTCAGAGAACTCCAGGCCCAACTTTCCGCCTCCAAAGGGGACTCCACAGCACCTCACTGACCGCAAGAAGCTGTAAAGGGGCTGATTGTCAGCAATCACAGGGACTCCCACACTACAAACCCCAGAGGGTCCTGGGAGCCAAGTGCTCTGGGTGCAGTCGTGCCCTAGAACATGTCCACTCTGTACAACGGGCACAAACACAGCTGCCTCTGGTACCCCATGGCTGCCCATGAGCCTCCCCCAGTCTGCGAGCCTCTCACAGGTGGTCCGCCCACCACCCTGCACTGTCTGGGCACAGTGTGGAATTCTGAGGAGGCCCTGATGGGCTCGGCCTTCCTTCCTAGTAGCACAATCATGGATAGGCCCTGTCTGTCAGTACCTAAAATGCAGATTGCAGAGGAATCTTCTGGAGCCCCACCATGTGGAAAGGTCTAACCCCCTAGGGACTGTGTTTGGGACCATTCATCCCTCCTCTGTAGGCCCAGCCTACTCAGGGACCCTGGCCTCAGGTTCATCTTTGCTAGAGTCTAAGCCACCACAGATGACACCCAACATTGTCCTGGCAGGTGTGCTCATTTGCTGTTCGATAATGCCCACAATAACCTGACTTGTTACAAATCATGCCAGAGGCACCACAGGAAGACAAAGGGACACAAGACACCACTCAGCGCCACCACGGCAGCTTCCTGCCTTGAAAACATCCGACCCCAAATGGCTCCTGCTCTGAACTTCCCCTAACCCCGAAAGTGCCCCTTACAGGACCAGCACAGGCTCTCAGGGCTGGCAAAGACCCCGAAGCCAGCACCACTCACCTGTCTTCTGCGGCACACACACTTCTCTCCAGGACTGACTTCAGGCAGTAGCAAAACACAACTTCCTTTTGCTGGTTTTCGCAATATGGGTCACTAAACGACAGTGCATTTGCATTTCCGCACTATCACACATCCAAGCTCACTGGTTCTCCCCCTGCCTTATTTGCAAAAATACAGCCCAAACCGGCTGGAACGCTGTCCAAGGCCCAGGCCATCCTGGCCTGTGTTGGTTTAAAGTTTAACAGGTTGCTTGGGTGTCCCTGAGTTGTTCTGGGCGTGGAGGCTGCAGCCATTCTGCCTCTGCCTCTGTGGGTTTTTCTAAGCAGACCTCCAGGCGCCTGTCGCTCAGACCCTCAGAGAGGGGTCGTCAGTGTCTTCAGTGCCTGAGCAGTGGGACTGGCCCCAGACCATACAGGCAGTGGCCCCTAGATCAAAGAAAGGGCCCAATGGGCCCCTAGAGGCTTCTTCAGGTCTTCTTTGGTGGGAACGGTGAAAATGGCCGCAGACGGTTGGAAAATTGAGAGGTCCCACTGAAAACAGATTATTTCAAGAAGCTCCCAGGGGTGAAACCTGTCCCCCGCCACTTCCTGAGGAGACCTGTTCCACAATGGATGCTCCAGCCCAATCCAGCACCCCCAGCACCCACAGGGAGGGCTCCATGACTTCTAGGGTGAAAGTAAATATATAAAGATACAGGATTCCTACAAGGCTTAGACCACGAATTCTGACCTAATTTAAATGATGGATTCTTCATCCAGGCTTACATGCTTTTAAAAAAACAAAGCAATTTCTCTGGGCCTTGGTTTCCTTGTTGTTGCAGGGGTGTCACCATAGAGGCCCCCTCAGAGGCAGTACCTAACACACAGGGATCATGTGAGTGTAACGAATGAAATAATCAAAAGGGCCAGTTAATGAGATAATTTCTCCAGCCCACCCTGACCTCCCTTGGCAGAGCACACAGCCATGTTTCTCCACGAGTTTCTAAGTGATGCCCACACCAGCTGGAGAAGGGACTTCCTTCCACCCTCAGTTCTACTAAATATTTACCAGTTGTTTGGGAGGGGGTAGGCTGAGACATGCTACCCACTTCCACCTCCAGATATTCTTCCTTTTGACCAAAGATTTGAAGAATTGTACCACTAGGACACTGATGAGCTCTCACTCACCTCCATGACTAATTTCAGTGAAAGCCACCATGTGCCAGACCCTAGGAGTATGGCCACCCTGGACCCAGGCCCAGCTCTAGGATACACAGGTGCATCTCCCTCCAGGAATCTGAAGACCAAGGTGAGGATGAGATCCATCTGGCCCCCAGCCATCACTGAGGACTCAGAGTAGCCCGGTCAGCAGGTGACAGAAGACAGGGTGGCCTGTGTTTCAGGGGCACCTGGCTTCACATCCTGGCTCACAGGTTGTGTGACCTCCACACATCACTGAGCCACTCGGAGCTCCAATTCTTCTCATAAAATGGAGATAATACAGGATGCGTGGTTGGAGTTTTTGTGAGGAACGAGAGCCTGGCCTGTGGCAGATTGACCATCGGAATGCTTCTAGCCCAGGCTGGGAAGGACAGTGCCTGCCACCAACCTCCCCTTGTTGACATCGCTCAGACAAGAGAGTGGCAGGGGGGCTCCATCAGGACATGGAGACCCAAGCCCAGACCTCTGCTGTACAGAACTGACCTAAGAAAGCAGAGATGAACCCTGGCAGCACAGCAGCAGACCAGGTATAATGACCCAAAGGTCATGTGGTGGCGGGGCATGGCCAGAAAGCAGAACTGGGGTGAAGTGCCCTCTCATCCTGAGACGGGGGTCTCCACTGGGAGGTGACACCATCCAGCAAGAAGAGTGCTTGTGGCAGTCAGCTCCCAAGATGGTTCCTGGTGATCCCACTCTTCTGCAGCCATGCCCCCTTTGAATAGGGTTGACCCAGTAATGCAGCCAATAGGACACTGCAGAAATATCGAGGGTGACTTCTGAGGCCAGGTCACCCATCACATTGCAGCTTCTGCCTTTCTCTCCTGGGTCACTTGCTCTGGGAGAGCCAGCTGCCATGTCATGATAGTGCTCAAACATCTCTGAGGAGAGCCCCATGTGTGGAGGAGCTGGGCCCCCAGCCAACAGCCAGCACCAACTTGCCATGAGGGAGTGAATTACCCAGAGTCAAGTCTCTGGGTAAGACTGCAGACTCGCAAGAGACCCCAAGCCAGAGGTAAACTGTACCCAAATTGCTGACCCACCAAAACTGAGTTGGTAAGTGTTTCCTGTCTTTTTAAGCCACTTAAGTTTTGGGCATTTCGTTATACAATAATAGATAGATCTCTTATGCAATGATATAATATGGTCATCAGGAAATGGGCATCACCTTAAGGTCAGGGGGCATCAGCCCAAAATGAAGAGGTGACTACAGGGTATTAATGGTACACATTCCTATTTCTCTATCCAATTATTTCATTAGTGACCCAATGGTCCAAATTGTTTCCTCAACCCTGAAGCGTTCCCTGGTAACAATGTTGAAGATTCTGTCATTCACTCTCGATGGCCCTGAATAGCTTCACGAATCAGAGGCTCTTCAGGGGAAGGCCAAGTGCCCCAAACCGTCATCCCTCTGCCCATCCATCCTCCAAAGGGGATGCTCACTCCTCCCCCAAGCAGCTCACGGCACAGGGGACAACACTGATCAGGAGGGCTCCCCCCATGGCCCCTGCTCTGCCCCAGAAAACCCCAGCCCCACCTACCAGGACAGCTGGCAAGGACCTAGGGGCAGCCCATCTGAGGAAGGCAGAAGAACCCTGAAAGCAGTCACCAAAAGGGACTTGTGTGGAACCAAAGGCTGGAGAGAATGGGTGAGCAGAGAGCTTTCTACCAGGGGGAATGTTCACTCATTTCACTCAGTAAGTGATCCAAAGGGAGAGAGCCCCAGGCCAGCCATAAGAAACTGGTCTTGGGGACATTGAATGGGGCAGAGCCCACATCCCGAGGTGGGGCTGCTGCCTAGCTCTCAGCCCTCACAGAGGAGAGTATGGGGCAGTCTCTTGGAATAAGGGACAGGCCGGCGCGGAACCCAGGAAGGTCTTGTGATATGATTTCTTTTGTGTTATGATTCCTACTCATCTTGTGTGAAACACATGAGATTTAAGCCACATTAAGTAATTCAAGATGGAGTCACAGTGGTGAATGTGAACTTCCATACTGGTTGTTTTGAAATGTCCAATACACGACTGTGAGTGTAATACACTGAGAGTGTCAATATAGATAAGGAACTTGTTTGGCAACATCCTTGGAAAGATTTCGGGAACAGAAGGGGTGACTAATAGAGACAAAACCCCCTGGGGTGTAACCATTACACCTTACTGACTTCTTAAAAGTTGAGACCACTGAGCCAAATGACTTAAAGGCTCTTTGCTGGAGGACCCGGCTCCACGCTGCTGAGGGCTGTTCCAGACGGACCTGCCGGAGGCTCTGCTGGAGCAGAAGCGACTTGCCACTCACACTTGTCAAGACACCCGTTGCTGGACCAGAGACTGCGGCTGGTGCTGAGATGCCTCCTTCCAGGACTTGTCCCTGGAGTGATTCATTACCCTCTTTCCTATTTTCTCCCTACTTTGACTAAGCTCTGTTGTGTGCTGATTGTGTGCAATAAACCGAGTGATTCGCGAATTGAATGTTAGCTACGTTTCGTGTATCTCCAATCCCATGATTCTTACCTGACTTTACTGTTGTGCCCTTCAACAAACAGGTCTGCACGAAGAACAGTGGAAAGCGTGAAGAAAGAGGCCTTGCGGGTTAAGTCCAGGGTTTACGGAGCCTCTCTATAAATTTGTTTGTCTCTCTGTACATCTGTACATTAATTTCCTGCCCAACCCTGAACTCCCTGGTTCTCCGTTCACTCCGAGAGTGCTGTGTCCCAGCTTGAGGAACAGAGGTCATCCAAAACGAGTATTTTTATAGTATAAAATATTGAACATAAAATGGCCACATATGGTTGTTTCTTATTTACACTTCCTTGAGTGTGAGGAGTACAGGACAGTACCGTCTCCACTTTCTTTTGGAGAGTGAAGTGACCACATCTTATCACTCCCGACCTCCCCTGCTGATGGTGGGCCATGTTGCCAGCACTGGACAATGGGAGCGACATACCCCCTTCAGGCCTGGCCTCTCAAAAAATGCCCACACAATCTTACAGCTCCCTCTTCCCCATCTGCCAGGCAAATGCATGGAAGTCAGGCCAGGAGCCACCAGATGGAGAGCACTGGACCCCAGACTGTCGATGAGCTAAGCAGAACCTTTGTCCCCCAGAACCCATTCTCCCTGGGGACCTGAGTTAGGGCTGGTCACAAGGGAAATTTGCCCATGATCTGGGAGATGAAAGTGAAGCGGTGTCTCCCTTTCTGAAAGTCATTGTGATTAGATGAGAGAGACCCAAACAGGAGCGCTAGCAGGTTCCAGCTCATCCCCGTTCCTCTCTGCTCTCTGTCCTACTCCGCATCTCCCAACAACCACCATCAACCCAGCCCCAGAAGCAGGGTCACAGCCTTCCTCGAGTATCTCCACCAGTCCCCCTTCATGGTTCTGGTCTGCTGGTAGGACCCTTCTTTCCCAGCTGGTATTTAGTAAGCACATGCCTGAGCCAGACTCTGCCTGGGCTGGATTTGTGGGGTAACTTGGCACCCACAGGCCCACCCCAAATGCTGCTCAGAATAAGATCAACCACCAGGGTACATCCTCCGGTCATGCAAGGGTGTCCCTGGCTGTGGACATCTGATGGCCCCAGAATGTGCAGAATCAAATGTGTGGCCAGGCCTCACTGAGGTTTTCCTGCAGACACAGAGGCCAAGGGACAGCAAAAGCACTAGCTCTGGGCAAAAGTCACCTCTCACCTATACTGTATGTGTCATTGAGCTTTGTGATCATATCTAAGCCCCGTATGAGACTCTGATGTTTAAGAGACTTTCCCGTGGGGACAAATTCAGAGTTTACTCACAGCCGCCAGCAATGGAAAAGCCCCTGTTAGAAAAGGGGGTGCCTAACCCACCTGCGTACATTCTGAGTGGACGCTCAGAGATCCCATCAAATCCTCTGGCTCTGAGCAGGGCAGAGAACAGAGCCTCCAGTTTCCTTGTCACCAGGAAGTGGCAGGCCTGGGGATAGCCCTGTCTTCTTGCCTGTGTTGATCTGAGATGACCTAGCTCTTGCTGTCCTTCAGTACTGTAGGTGCCAGCGACCTCTCCCAGGACACTCTTGTGAGCCATCAGGTGGACACTCTGGACCAAGGGTGTTGGGCAATCGCTGCTTCAGTACTGGGCAACTTGGGAGACACACGGAGCAGCCACTCTTCTGGATCTTCCAAGAGCTGTCAGCCCAGTGGTCTCCCATCAGAGCCCCTCAGCGCCGCTTCTGGCCCCTGCGTGCGCTCCCTGCCCCACAGTCCTCTCTGTGTCCTTGGGGATCAGGCCAAAACCACACCCCAACACCACTTCAGTGTCCCTGATGGGGTATCCTGTGCCAACACAATGACCCAGAGCCGGCATCAACAAATCCCTTCTCACCGGCCAGGCAGCAGGCAGTCCCCACTGCACAGCAGTGTGGAACCAAGAAAATGGCCTGCAAGAAAATGGTCCTGACCGAAGGGGAAAACTACCATTGTTCCAGGAGCTTTAGAAATGTTTTTCAGAACATTGAAAATCTCTCACTGTTGCTATAAATATAGAAAGATGAAAAATGGTAAAACCAACATTTATTCAATATGCTGTGACAAGACATTAGAAACATTAAGACTTAAGGTGTTTTATTTCCTTGTATAAAAACTTATACAAAGAGAACCTAATTCTCTCTTCTATCTTTTAGTAGAACTCTGGGCACATATAACATTAAAATCCAATATACTCCAAGAGTGAAACCTAATGTGAACTATGGACTTTGCATGATTATGATCTGTCAATGTAGGTTAGTCAATTGCAACAAATGTACCACTCTGGGGGAGGTGCGGGGGTTGTTAATGAGAAGGCTATGTATGTGTAGGGGCAAGGGGTATATAGGAACATCCCTTTTCCCTCTTAACATTGCTGTGAAAGTAAAACTACTCTTAAAAAATAAAAGCTTAAAAAAAATTTTTTTTAAATCCAATACACTAAATATAATATGGTACCCCAGATTGGATGCTGGTGAAATCTGACTACAGACTGCAGTTTATGGTATTCTACCAATGCCAATTTCTTGACAAAGGGAACCTGGTTTTGTAGATGCCCATGCTGGGGCAAGCTGGGTGAAGGGTATAGGAACTTGTATTATCTTTGCAGCTTGTCTGTATATCTAAAATTACTCCATAATAAAGGGATTATAAACTCAGTACTGAATATTTTAATGAGATGGAACAGTCCTGTTGCGAGGCCATGAGCAAGTTAGGCTTTCTCTCAAAATCTTGTCTCTTATGGCATTTCACATTCTAAATAACTTCCTGGTTCATGTGTCAATCAGTGAGGCAGCATGAGGGACAAAAGGATGATAAAAACAGCTACCAGATGTAAAGTAATTTGTTTGCTGTTTATCAGATTTATACATGTGGAGTTAGATGAGTTAATCTGACTCAACCTAAAACCATTTTGGTTTTATTCCAAAATGGTTCATTTTAGTTTTTAAGATTCAGGTGGCTGAGCTGCCATCAGATGAGTCACTCTCCATCATTTAAGTCCAAATAAGGGTGTTGGGGGTGGGGGGCGGTGAGTGGAACTGTGGAATGATCCAGAAGCCAGTAACTCTGGGCAAAGGGCAGGAACCGATAATCATAGAAAAGGAAATGTGAGTGGTTTTTAAACACCTCACACATAATGAGAGAACTACAGATTACAGCCACACTGAGATACATTTTCTCCCCGTCAGATTGGCAATGACTGGGGGAGGGGGGAGGTGAGGCTGTGGGAAGAGGCTCCTTCCACATGGTGGATGGGAGGGTGAAAGGGCACATATGCCCTGAATTCAACTCTCCAGAAATCAGTTCTGCAGGCACACCTGCCCAGGTACACAACAACAGTGTGCCAGGTGGTTCCCTGCATCAGGGCTGATAAGAGCAAGTCTGGAAACAACAAAGACCCACCTAGGGGGGACTTGCTGATAAATCACATGGCCACCCGCTAACTGCAGAGGGAAATTTACACAATGGGGGGATCTGGCAAAGCCACCTCAAAGGATGATGCAGCTAGTCACTAAAATGAGATGACCAGAGCCTGAGTGACACAATGGGAAGTACCTAGCCACAAAACGTTCCATCCGTGAGCTCTGAAAGGTTTTTTTTTCAAATGGTTCTGACAAAAAAAAATCTGCCTATATATACAGAGAGAGACAGCAAATATGGGAAAATATTGACACTTGGTGAATCAATTCTTACAATTTTTCTGTAAGTTTGAAAATGTTTAAAAACAGTTTAAAATGGTTATCTATAGAGAACAAGAGGAAAGGGGTGAATGAAGATAGGGGTGGGAGTGAGATTTCTCTTGTAGCTTTTTGTATTTTTAGCCATGTAACCATATTACCTAATTTTAATTTAATCATTTTGTAAGACTAAGATAATTAAAACAAACAAAAAAATTCTACTTCCTCTCATGGCTGTCTCCATGACAAAGCACAGAACCAAGACATGAGATAGCACTCCACAGGCACCAAACACTGGAGGTTGGCTTGGAAAGGGTCAGAGTAGTGCCTGGGGTGCACCACTCCCCCACCCCCAACCACCTTGTGGGAGGCAGTCTGGAGCCTCGACCAAAACAAGGATGACAATACACAGGTCACCCCCTCCCACACAGCTCTGCCCCCTCCAGGTGTCAATCCTTCATGTTCACACAGATGAGTAAGGACATGCAGTACAGTCATATTTGTAATAGGGGAAAATTGGAGGTGTTCTGGATGCCCAACAATAGAGAACTAGTTCAATAGATTACCACAGCACAGGTCTTACTATAAAATATAAAATGATTTAATTTATTAAGTAAAATCATTGCTATAATAATAAGATTAAATTAAATAAAAAATCAAGACAGTGTGATATTAGCATAGGGATAGAGAAATAGATCAATGGAACAGAATAGAGTCCAGAAATGGACTCACATTCACATGATCAAGTTGATTTTCAGTGAAAGTGCCAACACTTGTCAATGGGAAAGGAAAACCCTCTCAACAAGCTGGAATAAGTGGTTATCTACATGGAAAAATGAACCTTGACCCTCCACTCACACCACACACATAAAAATAACTGGAAATGAATCACAGTCTTAACTGTGAACAATAAAACTAGAAAGGTTCTAAGAATAAATAGGTGAAAACATTCATGCATTCAAGGTAAGCAAAGATTTCTTAAGCTATAAAAGGCACTAGCCATGTAAGTAAAACTTGACTAACTGAACTTCATCAACATGAAAAACCTGTGCTCATCAAAAACCTGTGCCCATTAAGAAAATGAAAACGCATGCCACAGACTGAAAGCAAATATTTGTAATACATCTATCCGACAAAGGACTTGTGTCCAGAATATATAGAGAATCCCTACAAATCAATAAGAAAAAAGACAAATGGTCTAACAAAAAAAATTTTTTTGAGGAAAAGACTAAACGAAGCACTTGACTAAGAAAAGTTATCTAAATGGGCAAAAAGCACATGGGAAGGTGCTCAGCATCACCTGTCATCAGGGAAATGCAAATTAAATTTACAATGAGATATCACCATGCCCCACCAGAATGGCTACCATGAAAAAGACTGACAATACTAAGTGTTGACAAGAATGCTGAGCAAACAAAACTCACACAGTGCTGGTGGAAGCATAAAATTGTACAACTGCTTTGGAAAATTGCTTGGCATTTTCTTATGAAGTTAAACATACATTTGCCCTATGACCCAACAATTCCACTCCTAGGGAGTCTACCCAAGAGAAAAGAAAACATCTGTCCACACAAAGACCTGGTCACAAATGTCTATAGCAGCCCTATTCATAATAATTCATAACTGGAAAAAACCCAAATGGCCACCAACTGGAGAATGAATAAGCGAAGTGTGGTATAGCCATAATATGGAATTAAAAGGAATGAATTACTGATATACCAGTGATATGGATGCTTCTCAAAAGAAGCCAAGCACAAAAGACTAATTTAGATGAAGTTCAAGAACAGGCAGAACTCGTCTATGAAGTTGAAGTGTGGTATTCTCTGGGGCTCTGTGGTGAGAGTGTGGGTATTAGTTTGCTTGAACTGCCATAACAAAATACCATAGAAACAACAACAAAATGTATTATCTCATAGTTCTGGAGACTAAAGTCTGAGATTCATGTGTCAGCAGGGCTGGTTTCTCCTGAAGCTTTTCTCCATGGCTTGGAGATGACAGTCTTCTCTCTGTGCCCTTACATGGTCTTCCCTCTGTCTGTGTGTGTCTATATCTTAATCTCCTCTTCTTATAAAGACACCAGTCATATTGGATTAAGGTCTACCTGCAAGACCTCATTTTAATTTAATTACCTCTTTAAAGGCTCAATCTCCTAATATAGTCACTTTCTGAGGTGCTGAGGATTAGGATTTCAACATATAAATTTTGCAGGACACAATACAGCCCATAACCTCCCTTAAGAATGAGAACAAGGCAAGGATGTCTGCTTTCACTATTCTTATTCATCAGAGTGGTGGATTCTCTAGCCAGTGCAAGGCAAGGAACTAAAATGCATACAGAACAGGATGGAAGGAATAAAAACATCCATATTTACAGATGACATGATTGTCTACAAAGAAAATTCCAAGAATCTACATCATACTCAATGGTGAAAAGCTGAAACCATTTACTCTAAGATCAGGAACAAGACAAGGATGCCCACTCTCACCACTTTTATTCAACATAGTATTGGAAGTCCTAGCCACAACAATCAGACAAGAAAAAGAAACAAAAGGAATCCAAATTGGAAAGGAAGACATAAAAATGTCACTGTTTGCAGATGACATGATATATACAGTAAGTTCCCTACATATGAACCTTCAAGATGAGAACTTTCAAAGATGAGAATGTGCATTCCATCACTGTCAGGTGTGAGTGAAATTGCAGCTTGCTCTTTGTCTCCTATTGCTGATGATCCTTCAGCTCTACCATCTCCCACCTCCTCTCCCTCCTCCAGTCAGTAACTCTTCTTGCCTGTTTACTTGATGCCAGCCCCTGTATGCCAGCTGTTGTACTGTACTTTTCAGTTACTGTATGATTAAAAAATGTTTTCTTTTTTTTTGTGTTTGCTTTTTATGTATTATTTGTGTGAAAAGTATTATAAACCTATCAAAGTACAGTACTATATAGCCGATTGTGTTAGTTGGTTACCTAGGCTAACTTTGTTGGACTTACGAATGCATTCTCGGAATGGAAGTTGTTTGCATGTTGGGGACTTACTGTATAAAAAATCCTAAAGATGCAACCAAAAAGCTATGGGAACTAATAAATGAATTCAGTAAATTTGCTGGATACAAAATTAATATACGGAAATCTATTGCATTTCTATACACTCACAATGAACTATCAGAAAAAGAAATTAAGAAAACAATCCCATTTACAATTGCATTAAAAAGAATAACAATACCTAAGAATAAATCTAAACAAGGAGGTAAAAGACCTGTACTCAAAAAACTCTAGACATTGATGAAAGAAGTTGAATACAACACAAACAAATGGAAAGATATACTGTGCTCATGGATTGGAAGAATTAATATTGTTAAAATAACCATTCAACCCAAGGCAATCTACAGTTTCACTGCAATCCCTATCGAAATACCAAAGGGATTTTTCACAGAACGAGAACAAATAATTCTAAAGTTTGTATGGAAACACAAAAGACCCCGAATAGCCAAAACAACCTTGAGAAAGAAGAACAGAGCTGGATTTATCAAGCTCCCTGACTTCAGACTACACTACCAAGCTACAGTAATCAAAACAGTATGGTACAGGCACAAAAACAGACACATAGATCAATGAAACAGAATAGAGAGCCCAGAAATGAACCCACAATTAAATGATCAATTAATCTATGACAAAGGAGGTAAGAATATACAATGAGGAAAAGATAGTGTCTTCAATAAATGGTGTTGGGAAAACTGGACAGATACATGCAAAAGAATCAAACTGAACTATGTCACACCATATACTAAAATAAACTCAAAATGGTTTAAAGACTTAAATGTAAGACCTGAAACCATAATATTCCTAGAAGAAAACATAGACAGTACCCTCTTTGACATCAGTCTTAGCAATATTTATTGGATATGTCTCCTCAAGCAAGAGAAACAAAAGCAAAAATAAGTAAAAAATTAAAATTAAAAACTTTTGCACAGTGAAGGAAACTATCAATAAAATGAAAAGGCCTCCTACTGAATGGGAGAAGATATTTGCAAACAATATATCTGATAAGGGATTAATATCCAAAATATACAAAAAACTCATACAACTCAACATCGACCCAATTAAAAAATGGGCAGACACTGAGGTTGCTTGCATGTCCTGGTTATTGTAAATAGTGCTGCAATGAACATTGGGGTGCATGTGTCTTTTTGAATTATGGTTTTCTCAGGGTATATGCCCAGTAGTGGGATTGCTGGGTCATATGGTAGTTCTATTTTTAGTTTTTTAAGGAACCTCCATACTGTTCTCCATAGTGGCTGTACCAATTTACATTCCCAGCAACAGTGCAAGAGGGTTCCCTTTTCTCCACACCCTCTCCAGCATTTATTGTTTGTAGATTTTTTGATGATGGCCATTCTGACAACAAATACTGTACGCTAACACATATATATGGAATCTAAAATAAAAAAAAAAGATGGTTCTGATGAACCTAGGGGCAGGACAGGAATAAAGACACAGACGTAGAGAATGGACTTGAGGACATGGGGAGGGGGAAGGGTAAGCTGGGACGAAGTGAAAGAGTGGCATGGACATATATACACTACCAAATGTAAAATAGATAGCTAGTGGGAAGCAGCTGCATGGCACAGGGAGATCAGCTCTGTGCTTTGTGACCACCTAGAGGGGTGGGATAAGGAGGGTGGGAGGGATACACAAGAGGGAGGGGATATGGGGATATACGTATGCATATAGCTGATTCACTTTGTTGTGCAGCAGAAACTAACACAACACTGTAAAGCAATTATACTCTAATAAAGATGTTTAAAAAAAAAAAATGGGCACAAGACCCGAATAGACATTTTTTCCAAAGAAGACATACAGATGGTCAACAGACACATGAAAAGATGCTCAACATTACTAATCATCAGGGAAATGCAAGTCAAAACCACAAAGAGATATTACCTCACATCTGTTAGAATGGCTGTTATCAAAGAGACAACAAATAACAAGTGTTGGCGAGGATGTGGAGAAAAGGGAACCCTCATGCTCTGCTGGTGAGAATGTAAATTGGTGCAGCCACTGTGGAAAACAGTATGGAGGTTCCTCAAAAAATTAAATATAGAACTACCATATGATACATCAATTCTACTTCTGGGTATTTTTCTGAGGAAAACAAAAACACTAATTTGAACACCCTTATGTTTATTGCAGTGTTATCTACAATAGCCAAGATATGGAAGCAACCTAAGTGTCCATTGATAGATGAATGGATAAAGATGTTTCATACACACACACACACACACACACACACACAATGGAATGTTACTCAGCCATAAAAAAAAAGATGAAATCTTGCCATTTTCAATAACATGGTTGGACTTTGAGGGTATTATGCTATGTGAAATCATTTGGACAGAGAAAGACAAACACTTGCACAAGTGAGCCCTGTGCCCATACCCCTTCCACTCACTGGTCACATGGGGCACACATGCAGCAGGCACTGGGGGCACCTGTCAGACTCCAAGGATAGGACAAAGTGTCCAGCACTGTCATTTTCCTTTCCACAAGGCAGGCGAGAGCCACAGAAATGCTAAACTCGCCGAGCGGGAGTCTGGGATGAGAATCCAACAGGCTTTGGATGGGGGTGCAACTTAGCTTTCAGGCCCCAAGACAAATCTTAATGAATATTCTACTTATCAATAGACAAGACCCAGGAAAGGAAAAGGGAAATCTTTCCAGACCCACAAAAACCTCGCCATCTTTGGGTGGTGAGCTTCTGGGAATTTTCATTCTCCTCTCAATGTTTCTCGGTAATATCTAAATTTCTACGAAGAACGTTTATTGTATTTGCAATTGGGAGAAAAGCCAACCTATTTAAAAATAAGAGAATAAAGCCTTCTCCATTGCTCTTTTGATATTCCAAACCTCCAGCTATTACACAGTCAGAGCCAGCTGTCTCCACGTCTGTTTACGTATGGAAATTTTAATTTCTACTTAGCTGTCCTAAATCTCTTTTAGGAAAAATGTGGTCAAGAAAGCCCAAAAGAAGGGACTCTGAGTGTAATTCTGCTTTCTGAAAACATGTTTTTGCAAAAAGTTTTCTAGGTTGCTCTAAACTGAAAGTGAGTTTTGTTCAAAGACCTAAAATATTTCCTAAATTGGGCACTGCCTTGAACGTCACCCATCTTCACCAGCAGTCAGGCAGCTAGGAGGGTGAACAGGCCAGCACCTGGAGTCTGTGAGGCCACATCCTGGGCAGGTGACAGTGAGAGAGCCCCTTCACACCAACACAGGGCTACGGGGTGGGCAGTGAGGAGCTGATTAAGCATCATTCGCTTTACTTTCTTATTAAAAAAAAAAAGAACTGCTCTAAAAATATTTGACAGTTTAGTCATCTCAGCCAAGAGAAGCCTTTGGCATTGCACTGGAGAAGCAATCTCAGCCTCAAACCCTTGGATGAAGTGGCATTTAAGAGCTTTCCAGACAGGACAGGATAATTACAGAGAGGCCCTCATGTGGGCTGCAATGACATTCAAGCCTGAAGTGGAAGCAACCTCTTATCTTTAACAAAGAGCTCTGATGATCTACACTGAAAGGAAAGTGCTGTGTCCAGGGTACATTTTTTTTTTTTTTAATCCTGTAAGAAGAAAATATCACTGTGTAAATAGAGAGCTATATGAAGGAGTAAGACAATAAGAGTGACCTTGCCCCACTCCCCACTCTTCAGGTCCAGGTGTCTGGATACAGGGTGATTCCCACATTGTTCTGGCAACTGCACAGCCTCAACCAGAGCATGGCAGAGCCCAGAGAGGTGCAGGGTCTCCCCTGCATGCTCAAGATCCACCCACATTAGAGTTAGCCAGGTGGCATTTGCACAGGCACTTGGACCCTTCCTTTCTTATTCAGCTCCTTAGTCTCTGCTCCTGATTAACCAAAGGCAATTCAGAAATCAACAGCTCTGCTTATTTAGAGGGCTTTGTTTCAGGGCACTGCTGTGCTGGAGACTCTGGGAGAAGGTAACTAGAGAGAACTGGAATTTACTCACAGCACCACTGTCCTAGTGAGAAAGGAGGTAAGGGAGGGAAGAATGGGGAGAGGGAAAAGGAGGGGAAGGGGAGAGGACCTGAGTGTCCCTTAACAGAGGTCTAAAGCTGAGGGATAGTGTCAGGAAGCAATAGCAGGCTGGAAGCATCTGTCTACCCCTGCAATTGATTATTTCTTAAGCAGCATAGTTTATTTTGCAGACAAAATTTTTTGGAACTTGGTTTAAGACAAAGGATCATGGAGCGAATAGAGAACAGATGCCCCCTTTGCCACAGAAGATCTTAGACTCCCCATACGTGTGGGGAATGGGGAAGGGAAGAAGGACCTTCTCTGCAGCAGCTCCTGACCTTAGCAAGGTTACCATTTCAATGGTTTCCTGCAGACATTCCCTGCACATGATGCACACGCACAGGTGGACACAGGCCAGGCTCCCACCTACACCAGGGTTCCCTGACCAATCATCTAGGACAAAAAAGCAACAGCCACACTCTCCTGGACCCATTTTGGAGAAACAGCACAGGCTGCTGAAAAGTCACAGCCTGTTGACCAGGAGGCTTACATCTCAGAGGTCAGCAGTTTTATCCAATTTGCAGCCTGAGCACCAGCTATGAGGGATCCTTTAGACACGATGTTAAGAACATGGGAGTCCGCAGATATAACCTGACATCTGCATGGGACAGCAGTTTCTTTTAGGATGCTATAAGTTCAATGTAAGATGCATTCAGCAAAAAATTCTAGCCTCATCCAGCTTAGTCCACGTTAAATATTCTGAGACGCAAAATTATGTACTAGGAGAACACAGGCCTTCCTCACTTATCCGTTCAAGCATATATCACTAGTAACTTTTCATTTTAAAAGCCCCAGGTGGATCTCTAGAAAGCCAGTTGGAATTCCCTCTAAACACGCTCAACTTAGCCTTTATCTCCCAGCCAGGCCAAGGGGGAGCGAGTCGTCCACCTCCATGGTGTCCCCTCTCCCTTGTTCCTGCAGGGGACAGGAGACAGAGTGCTGGGAGGGACAGCCAGGAGGATGGTCATTTAGGGGCTCCCACTCCTCAGACCCCCTCTGAGTGGGCTCCTTGGGTCTGTTTCTGGGTTCCATTCTTTAGACTGAAGAATGTTCATGAGCTCTGATAGCTCACAAGGGCCTGACCTGGAAGTGGGGAGGAGGCTCGGACTAAACTGGCCAACCTTGAACTCACAGGTACAGAGCCTTCTCTCTCCCCTGCCTTCTTCCAACACCCGGGCTCTCAGATGGGTAGGCTCAAGCCCAGAACTCCCACAGAACTCGGTCATGGGGCTTCACGCCCCCCGCAACACAAGTTCTGTCTGCAAATACAACCAGCTCTTACATTATATTCACCTGTTTCTCTTTATCCTTAATACTTTAGGCTAAACCAAATCCTTTCTGGAACAAGATGGGAAGGAAGGAAGGGAGAAAGGGAGGAAGAGAGAGAGGGAGGAAGAGGGGGAGAGGGAGGGAAAGAAGGGAGGAAAAGGGAAAGAAATGAGAAGCAGGAAGGTCAGCTAGCTGGTTAGTGGTTGGGTAGTGACTGGCTGGTCAGTTAGTAAAACCCTAACAGGGATCTTGCCTGTGGCTCTGGGACAGAGGATGGCTGAGAGCCTCTCAGGGAAAGTAGAGGGAGGGCAGGGGGGACCATACCCCTTGGCAGCACACAGAGGGCGAGGGCACAGCAGTGCACGCGGGGAGGGTGCTGGCTCGGAAGGGATAGCTTCTCAGTTCTTCCCGGGAAGATTGCTGCAAACACTGGTGTCTCGCCGCTCACTGGACACAGTTGGCCCACGCAGACATCTGGCGGCCCTGGGTGGGCTGGGAGTGCTGAGCTATGGCTGTACTACAAACCTGGTTCTGGGGAACCTCTTCTCTGGGTGTCCCGGAGAAGGTGGATACCCCCAAAGCTGGCCCGAAGCACTGAAGCACTGAAGCAGAACTGGAGCCCAGGAACTTGGGTTGGGTGTCCCCTCAGCCCTGGCAGGTACTTCAGTCAGACAGCCTCCACCTGCCACAGATTGTACCCCTCAGCTCCTTTTACGCACAGTGAGCCCCACTGGACAGCTGGGGGAACTGAAGCACTGGCCTAAGGTCACGCGGTGGGAGGGGCCACCATCACCTGGGTGTGTGCCCCCCCACCAACTCGCTTGGCAGGCAGACGTGTCCTGCTCTGAGCCCCCAAGACCTGTGTGAGCTGGTCTGTTCCCAGTGCCTAGAGCAGAGCCAGGCCCCCCACAGCCCGGCTGAGGTCACCAAATGAGCCCCTAAGGGCCTGAGGACGAGCTGTCAAGACCCCCTGAAGTGCAGATGAGGAAACTGAGGCCCAGCCCAAGCTCTGCTTGATGGGGTCTCTGTCGGGATCCAGCCCAACCCGGCTAGGCTGGGACCCTCGCCTACACAGAGCAGACCCTGCGTCCAAAGCCAGCTGGCCTTCAGCTGACCAACTGGCTAGACATAGGGGCCTGGAAGGAAAAGCCACGCCTGCCAAGACATGTTTAACTTTTCTGCACAATATAACCTCTCGTAAACAACCTATCTGGAGCTGGGGTGTGCTGTCATTTGAATTGAGTCTGCGTACGTATGTGCACAGACACAACACACATAATCATTCTTTTCACTTCAAGCTGATTCAAGCAAGCTGATTCAACCCAGTCACCCTAGAAATCCACAACAACAGCTAAGATGTTCTCACTGTCCTGATTCACAGATGTAGAGCAGGAAACACATCACCAAAGAGCCAGGGACAGCCTGGGGTCACCAAGGACCTGGGAATGAGCACTTTACAGCCTCTTTAAAGAAAAAGTCCCCTTGCCCACATTTATCTGAAGGGCTGGTTTTCCTAATGTAAAAGAAAGTAAGTAAGTAAAAGAAATAAAAAGAAGACAACCCTGGAACCTAAAATGCATACTGCTAGGTGACAGAAGCCAATCTAAAAAGGCTACATACTGTATGATTCCAACTGTGTGACATTTCAGAAAAACTACTGGAGTTCAAGACTTGCCAGGGGTTAAGGCAGGAGGGATGAATAAGTGGAGTACAAAGGATTTTTAGAGCAGTGAAACTACTCTGTACAATATTATAAAGGTGGATACCTGCTATGATACATTTGTCCAAACCCATAGAATGTACACACCAAGAGTGAACCCTAATGTAAACCGTGGACTCTGGGTGATTATGATGTGTCAGTGTAGGTTCATCAGTTGTAACAAATACACCACTCTGATGGGGGATGATGATAATGGGGGAGGCAGGGAGCAGGGGCAGGGGAGTATATGAGAAATCTCTGTACCTTCCCCTCAATTTTGCTGTGAACATAAAACTACTCTAAAAAAAATAAAATCTATTATTTTTTAAAAGACAATCCTGACATCTGAAATGTGGTCCCTGTTATCATGGCAACCTCAGGAAGTGGTATTTCTAAAGCACACACTCTATTCCTTTCCCATCCATTTAAAAAGAAAGGAGAAGACTGAGGTGAGGGTGAGGGAAATACAGAATTAGACCAGGTCCCGTTACAGAATCCAACATCCTGCATTTGTTTAAAAAATATTCTGGACAATTCCATTCAAGAGCCAGGGACCCCTCAGCAAAGCCAGCCCAGGTCGTCAGCCTAGACCCAGTGTGCTGAGATGCAGGGGGACCCCCTCCTCAAGTCACGCAGCAGCAGTGTTCCATCCCCCAGCCCTACAACCCTGGAGAATAAGGAACCCAGAGAAGTGACGCACCTAGGACTTCACCACCTGAAACGAGAAAAAGTCTCCCTTTTTCAGACACCCGTCTACTCACCGCCTTCCCTTGAGGAGGAAAACCAAGAAACACGGAAACAAGCAGAGCCAGGGTTTCTCCACAGGCCTGTGCAGCGCCATCAGCCACTCCTGCCCGGGACAGTTTGCAGGAGGGGACCCCAGGCAGATCACCAAGGAGGACACCGCCCCAGGTTCCCACACTGGGGCGGGGCTGGCCTCCTCCCTCTGGGCACGCTGTGCTGTGGGCAGTCAGTCCAGGGTGAGGCTGGCAGGGACCCCACAAGCTCGGGGCTGGTGGTCTGGAGTGGCCCTGCCTGCCGGTTCCGGCCCTCAAGGGGCCTCAGTGGCACCCACGGCAGCCTCTTTTCTTCTCCGTCTTGCAGCTGCAGGGAGACGCTGAGCCCTGACAAAGCCCGCCTGCTCCTCCAGAGCCAGCAGGAGGGGTGAGGGGAGTGCAGCCCGCAGCCCACAGCCTGGGATGCCGACTGTCACCATGGCAACAAGGAAGGGTGGGGGGGTGGGCGACAGGCTAGTGGGACCTGTAGGGCCAGGGAGTCCCTACAGTCATGGGCTAAGGAGGGGGCCCCGGCAGGCTGGGAGGGGCCTTGTCCTTGTTCTGAACACCTCTGCCACCCATCCTCCCTCTTGCAGACTTTTTAGAAAGTTCTGAGGCAACAGGGCATTTAAAATGCTTCATCACCACAATGAACCCCCTTTTGGAGTGTGTGGACACTTAATACATGCCTAGGGAAGCATACAGGGAATATGCATCTGCTTAAAGAGTTCTTTGGAGACTATGGGTGTGTGTGTGTGTGTGTGTGTGTGTGTGCGCGTGTGTGTGTCCCTCACACTCAGGCTTACCTCCACACTCACATTTTACCCTCACACTTGCCTGCACCCCTCAGTTTGGGGAATGCTAACTGAAACTTGGATCCTTAGGGTACGTCAGCTACCCTGAGCCCTGTCTGTGAATGTGACACAGACTTACTTGTTTATTTCCTGTCGCAAACCTGTAAGGTGAGTACTGTTATCACGGAGTTTTCTGCCAAGGAAGCCAAGGAGATAAGTGCCCCCCTGAGGTCATTCCCTCTGTAAGTGACAAGCCTGGACTGAATGGCCATGTCGCACACTGTTGTAAGTGCCGAAACCACGACCAGCGAGCACTGAGCAGACATAGGGCACGGGTGTGAAGCAGGCAGCCCAGCCCAGGTCAGCCATCGTTCCTGGCCTGGTACCCTGAAGCCTTGAGCAGCAGTGCCTCAGCTTCCCACCAGGTCTGAGTGTCCTTCACCCCCCATGCCCGCGATCTCACTAAACATCTTCGTAATTCAATGTCCGAAGGCCTTCAAATGCCCACTGAGGTCCCCTTGGTGAGGGACCTGGCAGGACACAGAGGGTCTGAAACCTCAAAGTCCTCACTTCTCACCCTGTGAATTTATCTATACATATACTCGTGCAGTAGCATTACAACACCTTGCAAAGAGAATGTGCTAATACGTTACTTACGAAATTATAAATAAGTGCAATAAAGAGAAAACCTTTTAAAGGAAAAAGATGCCCTGAGTGCAGATGAAACCCAGGTTCAAGTCTCAGCTCGCCCCTTGTCTGACCAGTGACCCCATCTCCTCATCTGTAAAGTGGAGATCTTGCTAGTGGGGCGCACTCCCGAGTTGCCGGAGGATTCCATGTCGTGCTGATGCATACACACTTCAGTGCAGGGCCCAGCTCACAGCAATTACCCAGTTAATGCCAGCATGCCAGGGTTTACATGTGTTTTTTATTTTCCAACCAGAATCTACAATATCTGTTCTAGAAAGTGGTTCCCTCACCCCACAGTATATTGCAAACTTACCCTTATTCGTAAATACTCTCCTATAGCCATGTGATTCTTTCTGCCCCAGCCAGTGCTGCTTCCCCTGGGCTGAGCTGGTGGAGAGTGATGGAGAGCATCTCTCCTGCTGCTTCTCCACCCTCTGCCCCTTCAGCCCGACACAGGGTGGAAATGGGCGGAAACCAGCAATCAAGTGATTTCTCCTTCTCTGATGGGCACCTCTCTCTCCTCTAGCCCTGAACCACAGAACGCACCCAGCCTTAATTGCTTTCATAACACCACAAACAGTGACCCATTTTACATGCTCACATGGATGTAGAAATTGCTCTGAAGCCAGGATAACACTTGCTGTCCAGACTATGTAGACCTAAAACCCTCTGGATCTCATGGTTCATCACACGCCCACAGTCTAAGTCTGTCAGGTTGGGCCCCCCTGCAGTCCCACGTTTCTGGTGTGTTCTCAGTTCTCGTGTTGGAAAAGGACAGGCAGCATGGCAGGTATTCTTCGCTCCAATTCCATGATGTCTATGACCCAGAATGCCAGCCTCCTGGGGCCACTGTCACTGTCAGTGAGGGACATGCACACACACGTGTGCTCACATGTGAGTGACATGCATGCAGTGTCAGGGACAGGAGGTAACACTGCTCTTCTTGTCTCATCCCCTGGAGACAACTCCAAATGTCCCAATGTGGCCTTTACTGTGCCCAGAATATCCACAAATAAAAACACAGGCTTGTGATCTAGGAAAAATGCCATTGTCTCGCTAAATGCTCATTTGCTCCTGAAATGCTGATGCACAATTGTGTAGCCATTAAAATAATTAGGAGGGTTGTGTAGCAATATGGGAAAAAAGGCGGAGTCATAGAAACTGAATTACCCCTTTGTAAAACCGACTTTTGCAAATGAGGAGGGGACGAAGCAACAGTGGATTGTACAAAAATGTTCTTTTTTCTCATGCTGTTGTGATGAAAACTATGTAATAAACAAAATCCAGGAAAGAAGGGAATTTCCTCTGTTTCCTGAGCAGGAATTATGTTTGAGGTGCTTTCCACAGGTGGCTTCATTTAATCATCCAAATCCAGGTCTTTTCACCCAAAACTAGCACCCAGATGTCTCTCAGAGACAGGCTTCTTTGCAATCTAAAATATCAAAGGGGGCCAGCCCTGAAACATTTCTGGGGTACAACCCCAAGTCTTTCCCTGGAAGGAACCCCCCACCCCACCAAGAAGGGCCGACCTCATGCAAGCCCGTCCAGGTGTCATCCAATAACTCAGTCCCAAGGGGCCTGGACACATGGTTGACTCTTTTGTTAAAAAAAACTTAAGCAAAAAAAGGTGTCTTTATGTAAGGTTTGAGCAGTGTGATTTTCCTGTGGCATGTAGAAAAAATGGCAGAAATACCATAATTCCAAGCATTTATCTGCTGGGTTTAAAAATATCCGAGCAGCTGTCCCATCAATGGGATGTTTCTCCTTTGCTAACCAGGAGAATAAAGGGCAGAAATGCTTTGTCCTCAGAAAGCATTTTCCCTTGACATGCTTTCTTTTCTTTGCAGCATTTGCCTGTAAGCTTTTGACATTTCACAGAAGCACAAATCAAAGCTTCCTATCACTCAGCAGACTCAGTCTCGTACCCACTCCTGCCAGCCCCCACCCCATGGGTCTGATCCTGGAGGAGAAAGAACAGGTGGTGGCATCAGTGCATTCCAAACTCCTGTGCTAGCGGGATGAGCTAGCACAACGCACACCTTCAGCATCGGGTGTGTGTCAGACCTGCCGGGCCGACAGCCCAGAAATCAGCCTCCCTTGGACACGCTGAATCAACCACCCAGACACACAGGAATTCTGAATAAACTATTACTATATATCAAATATAAATTTAATAAGAACTGTTTACTAAATATTTACATACTGAATACGTAATGAATAAGTTGTTTTGAACACTTGGTGCGTGTCAGGCCCTCACATGAGGATATCATCATTTGCCCCCGGGGAGGTGGGCGTCATTAATTCCATTCATAGATGAAGACATGGCAAAGTGTGTAAAATGCCTCAGGAAGGGCAGTTCTGGGTGAGATAGCGTAAGTGCCTCCTGACTCAACAGTTCAGCCCTCCTTCCTGAGTTCCTGGTCTCACCAACCTCGGCGGGGGCACCAAGGCTGGCCCACCTGGGTCCTATCCTGACAGCAGGTGAGCAGGAGCCACAGGCACACCCACACACATGTACACACGCACACACATGCACATGTGTGCTCCCACTCCACGTGCCATAGCACCCTCCTCAATCTCTCCGTTCCACCACAACAAACCCAGAATTCTCTAAAGGATGGTAACTAAGAAAATAGGAGACAAACTGCGCCAGGCCTGTTTTAGGCTCGGAAGGAAGCGGTGAGCCAAACTGACACAGAAAACCTAGAAGCAGCAGGACAGACACGTCCTGTGCCGTCTGATGCTAACAGCCCTGATGTGAAGCCAGTCTCCCAGCACGGCTGCTGGAGGCCAGCGCCTGGCTCCCCTCCTGCCCTGGGCCACATAACTTAAGGCTGGCCAGTCCCCAGTGGGCAGGACCTGGTGAGCCCCTGTCTCCCAGGGAGGCCCAGGCCCAGCTGCTTAACCCATCAGCCTGGGGACACCAGGGTCTCTAAGTAAGAAGCCCTTCCCCAGGTGACTTCAGGAGTGCCCCCACACCTGGTAGCCTGGACCCCCTCCCCTTGATGCCCTTCCATTCCATCTGGTGACAGTGGCCCCTGGAGCACGGTGTTGAGGCCTGAGAATGGATGGATGGATGGAGGCAGTCACGACAGCCCAGATGAGGGAAGCCTGCTATGTTTGCTAAGGCCTCATCCATAACATGGGAAAGACGGACACTCTGCGCTGCTCCAGACGGTGCCTCAGTGGGAACAACATGCACAACTTCACAGGAGCTTTGAAGTTCAGATCTGTGCTTCGCTGCCCCAGGCCCTCCTGCTCCCTTCCCAGCTCTGGCCTCAGCTGCGAGCTCTTGGGTGATGCGTCCCAGATCTCTGATCCTCTCATTACTGTCTGTGCCGCCGAAACACACAGAGCACACAGAGTTTGCTCTGGGCTGGGGGTCCTCTGCCACCACCGCTGACATGTTTTCACCATGAACTTAAATGATGGCAAGTGCAACTTCAGCCACTGAAGTTTAATGCTCTAAGATTATGGTGTTTAAAACCCGGACCAACTCTTCCTTGGAAAAAACAGCGTATTCCAAATCTCGATTTTGGACATTTCCTTCACTTAGCCAAGAAGAGCACCAGTGGACAAAGAAGCCCATTTAGACCCTGCCCTGATGTCCCCAAGCTTCAGATTCCATCTGTACCTGCAGGGGGGCTGGGGGCTTGAACCTGAGGGCAGCCAATCCCACCTGGCCTCCAGCTGCCAGCCTTTCACCCTGCAGCCCAGTGCAGCTCAGCCCAGTACAGACCACCTGAGCTCAAACAAACAAACAGGATGGGGCTTGTCAATAGAATTCAGGACTTGACCTGGAGGAGCTCCTACTTGCCAAAGCTGGAATAATTCGAGCAACAAAATTCATGACGGTGTCAGATTTTAACCCCCAGAATAAAATAAATATCCATGAATCTGTACTGATATTAAAAACTGAGGAAGTCGATAAACAAATGCGGGAGAAGAGACAGATCTTCCTTCTAGAATTTCAAGCAACAAATGCAAATGGGAAGAGGGAAATGAGAATCCCCATCAGGCAAACACTAGGAACAAATGCTGTAGACAGAATGTCCCAGTGGAGGCAAAAGGCAATGGGGAAAATGTGAAGAGAAACAGGATTTGCACCGTCCCCCCCAATATACTCATCAACTACGAAGGCAAGGGAGGAACATTACAGCAGAGAAATTTAACCAACTTAACCAAGTGATCAAGCTAACGTAACCAGGGATATGCTGAGTCACAGATGCCCTAATAGGATGCACTAAGGGACCTTCAAGATGGCGGAGGGGGGCTTCCCTGGTGGCGCAGTGGTTGAGAATCTGCCTGCTAATGCAGAGGACACGGGTTTGAGCCCTGGTCTGGGAAGATCCCACATGCCGCGGAGCAACTGGGCCCGTGAGCCACAACTACTGAGCCTGCATGTCTGGAGCCTGTGCTCCGCAACAAGAGAGGCCACGACAGTGAGAGGCCCGCGCACCGTGATGAAGAGTGGCCCCCGCTTGCCACAACTAGAGAAAGCCCTCGCACAGAAACGAAGACCCAAAAATAAATAAATAAATTAATTAAAAAAAAAAAAAAAAGATGGCGGAGGAGTAAGACATGGAGATCACCTTCCTCCCCATAAATACATCAAAAATACATCTACATGTGGAACAGTTCCTACAGAACACCTACTGAATGCTGGGAGAAGACCTCAGACTTCCCAAAAGGCAAGAAAATCCCCACGTACCTGGGTAGGGAAAAAGAAAAAAGAAAAAACAGAGACAAAAGAATAGGGTCGGGACCAGCACCTCTGAGAGACAGCTGTGAAGGAGGAAAAGTTTCCACACACCAGGAAGCCCCTTCACTGGTGGGGATGGGGGTGTGGGTGGGGAAACTTCGGAGTCACGGAGGAGAGCACAGCAACAGGGAGGGCAAAGCGGAGAGATTCCCGCACAGAGGATCGGTGCCGACCAGCACTCACCAGCCCGAGTGGCTTGTCTGCTCACCCGCCCGGGTTGGGTGAGGGTTGGGAGCTGAGGCTCGGGCTTCGGAGGTCAGATCCCAGGGAGAGGACTGGAGTTGGCTGTGTGAACACAGCCTAATAGGATGCACTGAGAAGGACACAACATCATGACTGTGATATTTTGCCAAAATGCATAATCTCACTCCAACCATGAGAAAATGGAGGACAAGCTCAAATTGAGGGGCATTCTGTAAAAACAGAGATCAGTTTAATCTTTAATCCAGATCAGAAAGGCAAGGAAAGCCCCAGGTTTCCTTGGGGAACAACAACAACCTGGGGGAGATTCAGGAGAAATAACGAATGTAGTGTGGGATCCCAAAATAAGAAAAAATGTCAGTGAGCAGTTTGGCAAAATTCAGAAAAGTTCTGGCATTTAGTTGATAATATCATACTACGGTAAATTTTCTTGTTTTGATCATTGTACTATGGTCATTAAGAGTTTATATTAGGGGGAGATGGGTGAAATGTACTTGGGAACTCAGTAGTAGTGTTTCAACTTTTCTTTAAGTCCTGGCATTCAAGGCTCCTCAGTATGGCTCCAGCCTTTTCTGGGACCAGAAACACATTTTCTTTTTTCTAGCAACAGAGCATTTAGTTCGGCCTTTAAGAGGAAAGCTGTTCTAGTTAAAGTAAGGTCGAGGGCCACACCTTGTCTCCTCGACCCTTCACACCCACCCAGCTCAGACGCCTGTCCTCAGGGACACCCTCCTGCCCCCACCACCCACACGCTGGATAAGACTCCTTGTTGTCTGAGCCCTGGGGCACCCTGGTGGATGCCCAACAGCAGTGACTATCTCTCGACTGTTCTTTGTGCCCACATCTCATCTAGAGAGGCAGGAAGATGGAGCGCTTAGGGACTGTGTGTCCTTGGGCAAGTTACTTACCCTCTCTGAACCTCCATTTCCTCATCTATATCATAAGAACAATAAAAGAACCAACCCCTTTTGGTTACTGGAAGGATTAAAAGAGGCAGCACAGGCAAAGGTTTAGTACAGCGCCTCTTATTGGTGCCACAATGATATCATCTCTCCTTGGAGCTGGTGTCCTTGGGACTGTCTGGACGGCACCTAACACAGCATCTCCCCAGGCCACCATCACAACCCCTTTGAACCTGGAACTGAATTTAAATAGACCACAGCACATCCTAGGCACCCTGGAGCAAATATGCGGCCCCACATCACTCCTAACATTACTAAGCTCACATTCAGATACATCTAGGAGTAAACCCAAAGTGAAAACACTCCAATTTTCAGTTGTCAGAAACTTAGAAACTGCACAAAACCCACCCCCAAGGAGGTTAGGCTGCTTTTCTAAGTGACCCTGGGAGCCTGTTTACAAAGCTTCCACAGGCTCTCTGGGGGAGAGTGGGTCCTGAACAGCACTGGGCTCAGAGCAGCCACTCAAAAATTTGTAAAGTCTATTAATATAAAAAATCAATATTAATCCAATTCCTTAACCCAATTCCTTTGGAGGAATCAGATAGATGTTATCTATTCTTAAGTGCTTTGTACTTGTCTCAAAAACCAAATCTTACGATGACAGATACAAGGTACACCCGCAGACTCATTCATTGTATATACTAAGCTATATGTTTATTAATGCTTAGCAGACTAAGCATGAATATGTCTAGAAAAAAAAAATTTGTGGAATGAATGATCTCAGAACTCTTAAGAGGTCTCCAGAGTCATCTAATTCATACATACCTCCTCTCCATTTCATACCTGTTGAATTATTTTAAATGTTATTGTTGTTGTTTGTTTGTTTGTTTTTAACAATAGCCAAGGCAGGAAAGATTGGTGAAACAGACGAACTAGGACCATTTGGAACCACAGCAGGCAGCCACTGGTCTAGCCTGCCAACATGTGCCAAGGGCAGGACATCCCTGCCCTCCAACCCAGGCACCCCCAACACTGCACCCCTGAGATTTCTCAGTGAAAATCAACAGCAGCAAAGCTCCACCCCTGCAGCACCTCTTCAATAGTAAAAACATCTGAATAAAATGTCTTAGCATCAGCTGATCAGGGTATACATAATTGTGACGCAACGTTATAAATAATCTAAATCATGGCAAAGTCTGTATAAAGTTTTTAGATTTAACATAGAATAGGGGGAAAATCCAAATGCAAAACCACAGTTCAACACCACGTTTATGTTGAAAATCTCACAAATATGGCCAAAAAGGGCTGGGATAATGAATATCCCCCCTGCCCCCAAACAATTTTTCTTCAGAATCTATGCTGTTTCATCTTTTTGACCAAGTGTGAGGAAAATCTGTGGAAAGACTGTAGAAAACTGTGAAAGTAAGAGACAACTAATAATAATTCAAACGATCCTTTCCCATAGAAATACAAATGAACCTTGCAGGTGGAAGGCAATGGATTTTTGCCCCATGGACAGATGGCTTTGCACTTACCTGTACATTCACTTCGGCTCCCCTTACTGCCTAAACATGTGCTGCTCAACCATTTCCATTGGGAAATTTCAGAGGAGTGGAGGGTGGAGTGGTGCCTGAGCTAGAGGGCTGGAGTGTTTTTGTGATTCTCAGATCAGATCTTTGGCATGTGCTCACTTCATATCTGTGTGAGTCATGTTACCTTTTCAAAAAGTGAAAATTCTCTGAACACAGGTTTTAATGAAGTGCCCAGACTTAGCATTTAACTCCACCTGGTTTGGACTGTTCACCCCAAATGGGATTATGCTCTCACAATCCCCTGTAGGATCACAGAACCAAGGCCTTAGCACCGCAGGTCCTAACCCCAAGCTTAAAGGCCTAGGGACCCCCAGTCAACTTCCCTTTAGAACACCTATAAGTTCTAAGTTGTAGAAATATCTGGAAAGTCTGGAAGAGTAAGGGCATTGGACAGTCTGAAGACTGGATCTTACCAAGCTTGTTTTCTGAAAAGGACGTATAAAAACCCATGGTGATGGACTTCCCTGGTGGCGCAGTGGCTAAGAATCTGCCTGCCAGTGCAGGGAACACGGGTTCGGGCCCTGGTCAGGGAGGATCCCACATGCTGCGGAGCAGCTAAGCCCGTGTGCCACAACTACTGAGCCCATGTGCCTAGAGCCCGTGTTCCGCAACAGGAGAAGCCATCGCAATGAGAGGCCTGCACACCGCAACGAAGAGTAGCCCCCACTCGCCACAACTAGAGAAAGCCCACGCGCAGCAACGAAGACCCAATGCAGCCCAAAAAAATAAAAAAAACCCATGGTGAGGGCTTCCCTGGTTGCGCAGTGGTTAAGAATCCGCCTGCCAATGCAGGGGACATGGGTTCAAGCCCTGGTCCAGGAAGATCCCACATGCCGCAGAGCAACTAAGCCCATGCACCACAACTGCTGAGCCTGCACTCTAGAGCCCGCGTGCAACAACTACTGAAGCCCGCATGCCTAGAGCCCATGCTCTGCAATAAGAGCAGCCACCGCAATGAGAAGCCCGCACACCACAACGAAAAGTAGCCCCCACTCACCGAAACTAGAGAAAGCCTGCATGCAGCAACGAAGACCCAATAAAGCCAAAAATAAATAAATAAAATAAATAAATTTATTTAAAAAACCATGGTGTTTTGATTTGCATTTCTCTAATAATTAGTGATGTTGAGCATCTTTTCATGTGTCTCTTGGCCATCTGTATGTCTTCTTTGGTGAAATGTCTGTTTAGGTTTTCTGCCCATTTTTTAATTGGGTTGTTTGTTTTTTTGATATTGAGCTGCATGAGCTGTTTGTATATTTTGGAGATTAATCCTTTATCCGTTGTTTCATTTGCAAATATTTTCTCCCATTCTGAGGGTTGTCTTTTCATCTTGTTTATGGTTTCCTTTAATGTGCAAAAGCTTTTAAGTTTCATTAGGTCCCATTTGTTTATTTTTGTTTTTATTTTCATTACTCTAGGAGGTGGGTCGAAAAAGATCTTGCTGTGGTTTATGTCAAAGAGTGTTTTTCCTATGTTTTCCTCTAAGAGTTTTATAGTGTCCGGTCTTATATTTAGGTCTTTAATCCATTTTGAGTTTATTTTTATGTATGGTGTTAAGGAGTGTTCTAATTTCATTCTTTTACATGTAGCTGTCCAATTTTCGCAGCACCACTTATTGAAGAGGCTGTCCTTTCCCCATTGTATGTTCTTGCCTCCTTTGTCATAAATTAGGTGACCATATGTGTGGGTTTATCTCTGGGCTTTCTATCCTGTTCCATTGATCTATATTTCTATTTCTGTGCCAGTAACATACTGTCTTGATTACTGTAGCTTTGTAGTATAGTTTGAAGTCAGGGAGCCTGATTCCTCCAGCTCCGTTTTTCTTTCTCAAGATTGTTTTGGCTATTCATGGTCTTTTGTGTTTCCATACAAATTGTAAAATCTTTAGTTCTAATTCTGGAAACAACCTACATGTCCAATGACAGATGAATGGATAAAGAAGATGTGGTACATATATACAATGGAATATTACTCAGTCATAAAAAGGAACAAAATTGGGTCATTTGTAGAGATGTGTATGGACCTAGAGTCTGTCATACCGAGTGAAGTAAGCCAGAAAGAGAAAAGCAAATATTGTATATTAATGCATATATGTGGAATCTAGAAAAATGGTACAGATGAACATATTAGCAAGGCAGGACTAGAGGCGTAGATGTAGAGAACGGACATGTGGACACAGGGGTGGAAGGGGAGGGTGGGACGAATTGGGAGATTAGGTTTGACATAAATATACTACCATGTGTAAAATAGATAGCTAGTGGGAACATGCTGTATAGCACAGGGAGCTCAGCTTGGTGCTCTGTGACAACCTAGATGGGTGGGATGGGGGGGGTGGGTGGGAGGGGTGTTGAAGACGGAGGGGATATAGGTATACTTATAGCTGATTCACTTCATTGTACAGTAGAAACTAACACAACATTGTAAAGCAATTATACTCCAATAAAAAAAACAAAACCAAAAAAACATGGTGTTTATTGGTTCTAAAAGATTTTTTGTAGACTTCTCAGGATTTTCTACATACAAAACCACATCATCTGCAAATAGAGATGGTTTCACTTCTTCCTTTCCCATCTAAATGCCTCATTTAGATGGGAAGACTGGCTAGACTCTCCTGTTTGATGCTGAATAGAAGTAGAGTGGACATCCTTGCTTGACTGTGATGAAGGGGGAAAGAATCTGTCTGTTACCATGAAGTATGATGTTCCTGGTGGGCTGTTCATAGATCCCTTTATCAGGTTGAGGAAGTTTCCTCTATTCCTAGTTTACTGAGTGGTTTTTATCCTAAAAGGGTGTTGGGTTTTGTCAAATGCTTTTCTGCAACAATTGAGATGATCATGTGGTTTCTGTCCTTTATTCTATCAATATCATATACTATAATGCCATAGACTGAAATTCATATGTTGAAACCAGTGTGACAGTACTTGGAGGTGAGACCTTTGGAAGGTGATTAGGTCATGAGGGCTGTGTCCTCATGGGATTAGTGCTCTTATAAAAGATACCCTAGAGAACCTCCTCATCCCTTCCTCCAGGTGAGGTTACAGTGAAAGATAGCTGTCTCTGAAGCAGGAAATGGGCCTTCACCAGATACCAAATCTGCTAGTGCCTTCATCTTGGACTTCCCAGCCTCCAGAACTATAAGAAATTTCCAAATATCTGTTCTTTATAAGCCACCCGGTCTATGGCATTTTACATACCAGCCTGAATAAACTAAGACATAAAATTCTGCTTACTTACAGTTGGTTATGTTCTACAAAGTCAACTCAAACAGTGAATTAGCAAATATGGAACTGCTGTTCCTAAGAGAAATACAGGGTTAGGATCCCACTAGTCTCATATGCCACTTTTCCACCAACCAATCAATACATAGTCTTTTTTATATATGTTTTTGTTTAAAGACACCTGATTTAATATATACTGTTGATTCGTTCATGAATTCTCAGTCACCAGACCATAGCTCATGCCCGAATGAAGTTCGTATAACACACATATTTTCTCCCCAAGACACATAGTAGTGTTTTTGCACTTAGAAACACCAGTCAGCACTTCAGCACTACTCTGGGGGCCATTTTAAACAGCAAAATCACCAACAAAAAGCACAAAAATGCTTAAAATGTGGCATTAAATAGACATCGAAAAGGAGTTTACAGTATGAGAGCTGAAACAAGAAGGAAAAGTGTTCCCTTGTTTGACCTCAGCTGGGAACATGTGTGTTGGCCACTCAGATTTCATCTGCTTGGCACATTTCTATGAATGACCACAAAAGAACTGCAAGTGTTGATTATGGAGTTACAAATAAATTTTAACAAGCAAGTGGATATGCAAATATGACATCCATGAATAATGAGGATTGACTGTACATTGATTGATTTTTGTATGTTAAACCAACCTGCATTCCTGTGATAGGTCTAACTTGGTCATGGTGTATAATCCTTTAAATGTGCTGCTGGATTCTGTTTATGAGGTTTTTTATTGAGGATTTTTTGAATCTATAGTTGGCCCACCATATCTTAGGGTCTGAATCAGTGGATTCAAACAAACGAGGATGGGAAATATTTGAAAAAAATTCCAGAAAATTCCAAAAAGCAAAACTTGAATTTGCAGCACCAGCAACTATTTACATAGCCTTTACACTGTATAAGGTATTATAAGTAATCTAGAGATGATTTAAAGTGTACAGAAGGATGTGTGTAAGTTATATACAAATACTATACCGTTTTATATACAGGACTGAAGCATCCTCAGATTTCAGTATCCACGGGGGTGGGGGTGCTGGAGGGAGTGTGTCCTAGAGCTAATACCCCAAGGATACTGAAGGATGACTGTATATTCATAAGAGATGTTGGTCTGTAGTTCTGTTTTCTTGTGATAGTTTTTTCTGGTTTTGGTATCAGAGTAATTCTGGCCTCACAGAATGAAATGGGAATTGTTCCCTCATGCTCTATTTTTTGAAGGGTTTGTGAGGGATTAGTGTTAATTCTTTAAATTTTTGGTAGAAGTCACCAGTGAAACCATTAGGTCCAGGGCTTTTCTATGTGGATAGTTTTGATTACTGATTCAATCTCTCTACTTGTCAGGGGTCTATTCAGATTTCCTATTTCTCCTTGAGTCAGTTTGGTGTCTTTCTAGGAATTGGTCCATCTCATCCAGGTTATCCAATGTGTTGGTGTACAATTGTTCATAGTATGCCTTTATAATCTTTTTTACTTCTCTAAGATTGGCAGTAATATCCTCTCTTTCATTTCTGATTTTAGTAATATGATTTTGCTTTCTTTTTTTTCTTAGTCTAAGCGTTCATCTATTTTGCTGGTCATTTAAAAGAACCAACTTCTTGTTTCAATGATTTTCTCTATTTTATTTTCTATTTCTTATATTTCTGCTCTAACCTTTATTATTTCCTTCCTTCTGCTTGCTTTGTTTCTTAAGTTTCTTAAATGGGATGTTTCTAAAATCCAGAACAGGTCCCTCCCTTCCTCAAAACCCTGCCATGGCTCCCATGCCACTTGGAATAACATGCTCCCTCTTCACTGTGGCCCAGAAGAACCCCAGTGAGCTGGCCGTAGACACCTCCCCTACCTTTTCTCCTGGGACTCCCTTCAACCCATTCTGCTGCAGGGATATTATTCCTCTTGTAATCCCTCTGATGAGGCACATGTGTTCCTACCTCAGAGTGTAAATGCCTTGCAAGGAGGCATGTCACATGTATCAACTTACGGGCAACCCCTCACAGATGCCTCCTGGGGCCACTCTGGTTTCTACCCATCCAGAACTCCCCACCCCATCACCTCTTTTATTCCCAGCACTCATCACCATCTGATCTAATCTTGTTTATTTGCTCCCTTTACAACCTATACCCTGCCATGTGGGCAGCTAAGCTGGATCCTCCACAGGGCCCCCGTCACACCCAATTGTCCTTGTCACTGTCTGCTTCCACTGCCTTTAATCTTACCAAAACCAACCAGCTCTTCCCTGCTACTGAGCTGGGAGATCCTTCTGACCGCTCGTCTCCCCTAGCCATTCCTCCCATCCAGGGCCTTGTTTCATTTCCGCACAAGCTCTTCAAAGCCAGCCTTATCTTGTCTACTTGTTTCCCACCTCTTCCAAAATGTAAGCTCTGTGGCATCCCAGGGCCTGAGCAGCAGGCTGAGTGTTCAGTGATCAGGTATGGCCAGTGCTGCTCCCCGCCAGCCTAGAAGACCCAGTGATTCTGATTGTGTCCAGCTGGACAGCCAGTGTGGATGTGTGAGAGTTCCCTGACCTTAGAGGCCTTCCCAGCCCCAGAGCCAGAGGTGATCCACCAGGGATGCTCTCCTCAGTGGTGGCAGGGTCATTGATGATGTGACCTCCCACATGTCCCCACTTGGGGACCCTCACCACCTGCAGAGTCTGAATGGCTCTCAGACAAGTCACAGATTGTGCCAGGTCACTGAGTCCAAGATGGGTGGCCCACTGGGGTCCAAATCCAACTCCCTCCACCACCTCCAGCCAGGTTCTAAGGTTCTTAGGTGGGGGTGGGGGCTTTGCAGACCTACTCTGATCCCTCTCCTTTCTCAGTTTCTCTGGGCCTCTCCCCCCCTCAACTTCACAGGGACTCAGCCCTCCTCCTCAGCCCTCTTGCTGTGGGGGGAGGGGGAAGAAGGTTGGAGGAGGGGAGGAGAGGGTGAGAAGGGCCTTGGGAGGAAACTCCTGCCAGACCCTCCCCCATTCCCCCCACAGAGCCCCATCTCCTGCCTGGGCTGCCCTCCCCTGTCCCGCCTTCTCTCATCTCCCCACCCCTGTGGACAGATCACATCAGCAGCCAGTACAGGGCATTATGGGACTAAAGGAGCACGCTGAGCACAAGCCTGTCCTGAGAGGGACTCCTACCCTTGTCATCACCACCATTACCATCAACCATCAACCCTTCCCTCCACCATCACCACCACCACCACCACCATCATCATCACCATCACCAATGCCAGGCCAGGGTGAGGGGTGTGACTTTGCTGAGCTCTCAGGAGAGGAGGGAGAGTGTGGGGAGAAAGGAGGTGCCCCCAGGAGGATAGTGCATGGGATGTGCAATGCAGGGAGGACTGAAATGTGTGGGCTGGGCCGAGAGCAGGCCATACACTTATCAGCGCCCCTGCCCTTGGCAGGGTGGGGTTTCTTGTCACTTGGTGTTTTGCTTTCCAGAGCCCATTCCCTAGTAGTGATGTGCCCTGCAAGCATGCAGGCAGATATATGTAAAACTAGCCACTGCACCAGTGAGCTCAGAGCTCCAGGCTGTACACACCACCAAAAACTCCACACAGCAAGAGCCTCTGCTTCTAGAATGATGTTCCAGGGTCAGCAGAGGCCATCATGACCATGGGCAGCTTCAAGGTCAGAGGTCATCACAGCACCCTGGAAGGGGGCTGGCAAAGGAGGTCAGGGAGGCTTTCAGAAATCATTACTCCCACACTCATCCCCCATCTCAGCCAGTCTGTGCCAGGAAATGGGGCCACAGAAGAATGAGGAAGCAGACAGATGAGGTTCCTGTCCTCAGGCATGGGGCACACGTTCTGCAAGGGAGACAGAATAAACAAATGAACCAGAACGGTTCTGGACACAGGCACTAGTCCCCTCCACCAGGAAGCCTACACAACCCACTGAACCAACCTTAGCCACTGGGGGCAGACACCAAAAACAACGGGAACTATGAACCAGCAGCCTGCGAAAAAGAGACCCCAAACACAGTAAGTTAAGCAAAATGAGAAGACAGAAAAACACACAGCAGATGAAGGAGCAAGGCAAAAACCAACCAGACCTAACAAATGAAGAGGACATAGGCAGTCTACCTGAAAAAGAATTCAGAATAATGATAGTAAAGATGATCCAAAATCTTGGGAATAGAATAGAGAAAATACAAGAAACGTTTAACAAGGACCTAGAAGAACTAAAGAGCAAACAAACAAAAAGTGATGAACAACACAATAAATGAAATTAAAAATTCTCTAGAAGGGATCAATACCAGAATAACTGAGGCAGAAGAACGGATAAGTGACCTGGAAGATAAAATAGTGGAAATAACTACTGCAGAGCAGAATAAAGAAAAAAGAATGAAAAGAATTGAGGACAGTCTCAGAGACCTCTGGGACAACATTAAATGCACCAACATTCGAATTATAGGGGTCCCAGAAGAAGAAGAGAAAAAGAAAGGGACTGAGAAAATATTTGAAGAGATAATGGTTGAAAACTTCCCTAATATGGGAAAGGAAATAGTTAATCAAGTCTAGGAAGCACAGAGAGTCCCATACAGGATAAATCCAAGTAGAAACATGCCAAGATACATATTAATCAAACTATCAAAAATTAAATACAAAGAAAAGATATTAAAAGCAGCAAGGGAAAAACAACAAATAACACACAAGGGAATCCCCATAAGGTTAACAGCTGATCTTTCAGCAGAAACTCTGCAAGCCAGAAGGGAGTGACAGGACATATTTAAAGTGATGAAGGAGAAAAACCTACAACCAAGATTACTCTACCCAGCAAGGATCTCATTCAGATTTGATGGAGAAATTAAAACTTTTACAGACAAGCAAAAGCTGAGGGAATTCAGCACCACCAAATCAGCTTTACAACAAATGTTAAAGGAACTTCTCTAGGCAGGAAACACAAGAGAAGGAAAAGACCTACAATAACAAACCCAAAACAATTGAGAAAATGGTAATAGGAACATACATATCAATAAATGTAAATGGATTAAATGCTCCAACCAAAAGACATAGACTGGCTGAATGGATACGAAAACAAGACCCGTATATATGCTGTCTACAAGAGACCCACTTCAGACCTAGGGACACATACAGACTGAAAGTGAGGGGATGGAAAAAGATATTCCATGCAAATGGAAATCAAAAGAAAGCTGGAGTAGCAATTCTCATATCAGAACGGTTCTGGAGACTGAAAGCTCAATGAAGAAAGCAAAATAAGGGAAGGTGATGGCGATGTGGGAGAGAGGGAGGCTCTGACCTGCAGAGGATGGGAAAGGCTAAGGGACCAGCAGGCACAAAGGCCCCGAGGCAGGAACAGAGATGGTTGTGACCTGAGCAGGAGGTCACCTAGTTATTTCCATAAAGGTCACACTCACAGGGATATGTCTTTGGACATACATTTCTGAGGGACATGATTCAACCCACTACACTCACTTGGTCACTTTTTCACCACTTGGTCTTCTTTTTCAAATTTGTCTTAGTTTTGGGGCTTTTAGTATTTTAGATAAAATTTTCAATAAATTCTCTAGTTCCAAGAAAAATCCTGTATTCGTTTTCTATTGCTGCTGTAATAAATTTCTACACACTTAGTGGCTTAAAACAAGACAAACTTAAATCTCATACAGTTCTTTAGGTCAGAGGTCGGGTTTAGGTCTCATGGGGCTAACATCAAGGTGTCAGCAGGGCTGTGCTCCCTCCAAAGACTCCAGGGGAGAATCTGTTTCTTTGTTCATTTGGGTTGTTGGCAGAATTCAGTTCCTTGAGGTGGTGGGACTAAGATTTCCATTTCTTTGCTTGCTGTCAGCTGAGGATCCCTCCTGGCTCCTAGAGGATGCTGCTTTCCTTGTCTGGTAACCCCTTCCCATATTAAGAGGCAGCAATGGTGCGTGGAGTCTCTCAAGTCTTTGCATCTCACCTGCCTCCTTATCAGTTGTCACATCTCTCTGACCCTTTCATTTAAATCTCTCATTGTAGATCATCATAGTATCCAGCTAAACTCCGAAGCTAAATTTGATGTGAAAAGAGAAAAGTCTCCCAGAATTGCAGGAAATTAAGCCTGAGTTTGTACCTGTCAGGTGGGAGCAGCCCTGGCTTGTCAGCACCATCCTGTGAAAGACTCTCAGCAAAGTCATTAGGTCCCAAAGAGAAATCCTAAATGCAAAGCCATTTCTGCACCTGTGTCCTGCCTTAGTGCTGATGCGGACATCAGCTAAGCTACCTTTCATTGCTGAAGCCACTTTTGAAGTGTGGAAATAGAAGCAGCAAAGCTGTTTCCTGCTGTAGAAAGTGTTGTTTTTCACACCTGAGAGAGAACAGAATCTCGAAGGACTTGGTGGCCTCAGAAACCACAGAAGCCGCCTCTGCTCTTGTCCCTACCATCCTCACTCCTCCTTTCTGTCCCTCTGTCTCCCTCACCCTCAGCGTTTTGTGACCAGCATCATTAGACATCTGTATCTGCTGATGAATATCCAAGCAGTGGGAAGGGAGTGGAGAGAACTGGATCTTTCCCTGCAGTATGAAGATGTCCTGGAGGAGAGGACAGAGGATCACAGCTGGTGGGAGGAGGAGTTAATGCTACCCTTGGGCTCTGGGTGGGAGAGTCCTGCTCTGCAGCCACCCCTCCCCTCACAGACATCCATTCCTGTGAGATGGTAATCTGAGCTTGCAGAGGCCACCCCTTGTGTTCATTCATTCATTAATTCATTCATTCTTTTGTTTCACACACACTATGGATCCCTGCTCTGTGGCAGGCACCATCTAGTTCTTGGGATGAATTTATAAGACGTCTCTGCGGTCAGGGTGTACTTGCTATGCTGGAAGCAGGGTGATGGCCTCCTTCTCACAGCAGCTTTGCTAGAGCAAGATTACCACATGACCCCCACTCTGTAGATACAAAGCTGGAGGCTCAGAGCACAGGGACGTGTCTGAGGCCATGCAGTGGTCAGCGGCAGGACCCCGAGTGGAACACAGGTCATGTACTGCCACTTCCCCACGTGGCCCTCTAGCTCTCAAGGGCCGGTACTCTAAAGCTGAACTCCTACCCTGTCTCTGGCAGGCAGGCCTCATGAAGTTTTTTAAAGCCCAGAGGCTGTTAGCACCTTCTCATTCAATAAACACACTGTCTGCCACATGCCACGTTCTAGGGAAGCAATGTGATGGAGTGGAAAGAGCTAGAGTTGTACTCTCATCTAGGCTTTATCACATGATAGCAACTGCGTTCTTCTCTCTAAGATGACACACGTCCTACTGGGACGGGCAGGGGGATTTTGTGCCAGTGGCTTATTGAGGAGGGATCTCTGGAGGAAGTAGTACAGGGTGGCATAGGAGAGGGAGTTGTGCCAGGTTAGGGTCTCTGCCAGGGCCAAGCCTCAGACCGATCCACAGGGTATGGTAGAATGAATGACACAACACAGATACCCCATCAATCATTGGCCAAGGTCTGATGAGGGGTGAAGTGTAATGGGCAGTGCAAGCTGAGAGCAGCCAGCACTCTCAGTAGTGGGAGGCTGGGGGTGAGGGCCACTAGCAGGTGAAGGGAATCTGGGTAGGGCCCCAAGTTAAAGGATCTCAGCTCCAAGTTCTAAGAACCTCCTAGTTTGTATTTCTCTAGCCAGAGAAGTGGTCACCGTTCAATGCTGTATAACAAATCTAGTGATGTGTAACAAATTATCCCAAAATTTAGTAGTTAAAACATTTATCATCCCCCCAGTTTTTATGGGTCAAAAATTCAGAAGCAGCTTGGCAGGGTAGTTCTGGCTCAGTGTCTCTTGTGAGGTGCAGATGTTGGTCAGGGCTGCAGTCTCACTTGAAGGCCTGACTGGGCCTGGGGATCCACTTCCAAGGTGATCCACGCCCTCATGGCCAGCTGTTGGCTGGGGGCTTCAGCTCCTCCCCACTCAGGGCTCTCTTCAGTGTTGCTTGGGAGTCCTTATGACATGGCATCTGGCTCCCCCAGAATGAATAATCCAGGAGAGAAAGGCAGAAGGTTTTCCTATGACCTAACTTTAGAAGACACATCACCTCACTTCCACCACGTTCTTTTGGTTAAAAGTGAATCACTAAGCCCAGCCCACACTCAAGGGTAGGGGAGCTAGGCTCCACCTTTTGGAGAGGAGAGAGTCAAAGAACTGTGGATATATATTAAGCCACAACAAGTGGCATTTCTGAACCAGTTTCCTCCCCAGAGGCCCTGACTCTGCCGAAGCTCCAGGACTGTCATTCTATTGGGTAAGAACTTGGCGAAGGGTTTTTTGAAAATCCATCAACTGTTTTGCCTCTTGCAACTTTTCCAACTTGGTAATAAGGTTGGATGTGTTTCAGCTATTGAGCAGTTCCTAAGACCATTTCTTTTGGGGTTTCAAATACGTAGGGTGACCTAAATCCGTGACATAATGGGAAGATTTAATTGGGAAGATTTAATTGGGAAGATTTAAACAGTGAATAATTGTTTCACCTGAGTGAAAATGACTCAGGGGTCAGCGGGGACGGGGCGGGGGGCAGTGCACACTGTCACTTTGCTCATCTTTGGTTCACCCTGTGTGTTCATTCACCGTCTTTGAGTCACAAGGCTCTGCTGTCTTTTAACTCATTTCATGAGAGTTGGCCTGAGATGCCATAAATATAAATGTTGAAGGGAGCTTTGATTCTAAAGGGTCTTGTCAAAACCATGTGTTAGTTGTAATTTTAGGAGTAAAACCAGTTCATTGGGAGCTGCCTGCAGGGCCTCAACACCTCCAGCTTGGGGTTGGCACAGGCTGAGGACTCTGCTCTTGGCACTGTGGTGTGGTGGTGCGTGTGACAGGATCAGCCCCGGTCGCCTATTGAACTTCCCAGGCCCAGCACTGGGCGGCTCAGTGTGTATGTGGTGAACATATGTGCCCCCTGGGATGGGAGCCTCTCCTCTTGGTAAAAGGACAGTCTGTGAATGAATCTAAGGAGATGAAGGGAAGTATTCATTGAGCACTTACGGTATACCAGGTGCTTTAAGAGGCATTGCCCATCAACTCCTCCACAGTGATAGGGACAGGGTCCAGGAGACATGTGGTCTCCACTTAAGGGAGAGGACTTAGAGGCAGGGGCTGCGTGGGGAGTATGGACAGGTGGGACAGTGAATGAAGGGGTGGTATGGGGTGCTCACTGCAGCAGGCTCTGGGCCTTCCAGGTGCCAATTCATATGAGTCTCTCATCTGCCCAGGCCACGAAACAAGGGGCAGAGCCAGGGTGGGAACACCAAGGACCCCCACCCAGCCTTGGGATTGGCTTATTACTTTTCTTCTGACCCAGAGTCACGAAACTGGGGGTGTCAGTTCTGTCTTCACAAAGGTGTATGTCTGCAGGGTCAGGCAGGGGGAGCAGGTCTCCATCCCTCCCTTGGTGTGAAGAAATGCACCTATATCCCCAGGGTGCTGCCAATCTCACTGGACCCACGTGGCTTCTTCCCAAGTGCTCAAGGTTAGGGGGATACCCATTTTACAGACAGGGAAACTGAGGCTTTCCTAAGGCCACTGAGCTCATTGATAAAGGGCTGGGGCTCAGGCTCAGGGGCCTTTTGACAGCTTCAACAGTGAGTGTTGTGGCAGCTCTGTGCACAGAGCTGGGACCCCCTATGAGAGAGGCAGGCAGGGCCCACAGTCATGGCCACACAGTCCCCTATCAACACTGACAGCACAGGTCTCAGGACACCTCCCTGTGGGTCCAGAACCTGGACTCAGAATGCTTTTTAACACCGCACTCCAGCCAGGAGCTCTTTGTCACGACTTCCCTTTCTCCCCTTTCCTTTTGTCCCTCTCTGTCTTGCCCCACCATCCCTGCCCTCTCCTCTCTCCTCCTCTGCCATCTGGGTCAACCTCAGGAGATGGGCAAAGCCTCACGCTGCTCAGCCCCTTTCCTGCTTCCCATCATGGTCAGGATGAATTTTATCCTTGCCTATGTTCCAGTTGGGAACTTTTGGTGGTCCCCAGCTCTCACTCCAGGCCACTCCCGCAGCCTCTGCGCTGGCCCCCTTGACTCATGCTACCTTTTCCTATGCTCTGCTGGTTATACCCTCATCCTTCAAGGCTCCCTGCAGTGCATCCCCACCCAGCAGCCAGAAGCCTTTCAACCTGTAAGTCTTCTGTCCTCCCTACAGGGGCTTTCCACAGCTCTTAGAACAGAACCCAGACTCTTCTAGGCTGACAAGGACTCCAGGACGACCTCAGCCTCCTGCTCAGGTCACAACCAAATAACTAGATATAACTAGGTGAAGGATCTCAAGATGGGATCATCCTGGATTAGGATGGGCTCTAAGTCCAATGACCAGTTTCCCTTTCAAGAGAAAGTGTAGAGAGACACATAGAGAGAAGGCTGTGTGAGTATGGAGGCAGAGTAGGGAGTGATGTGGCCACAAACCATGGGATGCCTGGAGCCACCAAAAGGTGGGAAGAGGCAGGAAGGAGCCTCCCCTAGAGTTTCTGGAGGGAGCACAGCTCTGCCGACACCTTGATCTCAGGCTTCTGGCCTCCAGACTGTGAGAGTATAAATTTCTGTTTATCTCACCAAGTTTGTGGAAATTTGTTGCAGCAGCCACCAGAAACGAATACAGTAGGGCAACATGTGCTATAAAATTCCAAGATGTGTTATACATAGTAATGACGTATTATCACAGAGACAAATGACAAACAGAACAGACCAGAACGCCTTGGCATATACCTGTGTGGAATGAAACGCGCTCATCACACAGATATGGCTCTGTAAACCTGGGGAGACAAACTCAACTCAATCGTGAGGTGTTATCTTTCTTATGCATAGCTGGATTTGGCTTATTAATGCTTGTTCAGAAGTGTTGCAACTTTGTTCATGAGAACATTGGCCTGTAATTTGCTTTTCCCACATAAGGCAAATTATGTGGGATTTGTCAGAGTTTAGCATTAAGCTTATGTTAGCATCATGAAATGAATGGCGAGTGTTTCTTCCTTTTGTATATGTATATATGTTGGAAAGTATGTGAAATATTAGAATTATGGGTTCCTTCCCAGTCTGGTAGCACTTTCTGGTAAAACCATACTGGGATTTTTTTCTGTGTGGGAAGATTTTTAATTACTGATTTTATTTCTTAGTGGCTATAAGATTATCCAGGAATATTTCATATTGAGTCAGCTTAGCTATCATATTTTTCTAGATATTTATTTCATCTAGGTTTGCAAATTTACTGGCATAAAGATATTTTTAATAACCTCTGGCTAATTTTAATTTTTTTAACTGTTTGTGGTATTATTATCTCTTGTAAATAGAAGTAAAATAGCAGGAAGAGCTGGCACTTGCTAACAGGGCCACTGGTGCAGGGATATTTACTGAAGCCTTGCTTTTAATTGTCAAAAATCAGATGTCCATAACTTGGAGAGGAAATTAATGCATTGTGGTATGTTAATACAATGGAATGCAGTACAACAATAAAAAGGAATGAACTAAATCTACACATATCAACATGGATGAATTAATAAACACAGTTGGATGAACAAAGCGAGTTCCAGGCTTTATATACTGTATGAAGTCATTCGTGTGAACTTAGAAATGAACACTTGCACTTACATTGAAAAACTAAGAAAGCATGGGCTGCAGGACAGCAAATTCATGATGATGTTGTTTCTGGGGATGGAGGGGTGTGGACTGGGAGTGGAGCATGGGGACTGCAGCCTTGGAATGACTTGGTTCTCAAAAGAAAACCTGAAGTAAATATGATGCAGTGAGAGAGGAGTGGCACAAAATGTAGTGGAAAATATTTTACAGGAACAAATGATTCTCACTTAAGCCCAAAGTTTTCCATTTGGGGCAGTTTTATGTTCCTACAGATTTTCTTTTTCCCCTGAAGACTTCTAACTGTTATAGAAACTGATTGGTTGTTTGTTTTTTATTTTAAGGTTCTCCCTGGCTAATAAAGGCAGTTCTCTTGGGCTTGGTCCCTCTTGACAGAGCTGCAGGGCACTGACTCCATGCTGGTACACCGGATCTAGGCCTGCAGTCCCGGCTTTCTGGCTTTGCCAAGGTGGCTTTGGAGGTGACACCACCCACCTGGACTCTCACTTCTGCCAAGTCAGTCCCAGGGAAAAGCCACCTTCCTGCATCCTTGCAAATGGTACCTCACTGAGTTCCCAGAGGCAGTCCACTTAAACCTGCCCCTTATGAGTGCTTGTAGAGCCCTGGGCCAGGACAGTCTCATCCTGCCCAGGTCAGGAAGGAATCCAGTTCCCTGGGCCGAGGGCAGGGCTGGCTCAAGTGTGACTAGATGAGACTTTCATTCCAAGTTCAACTTAATTCAGCAAATATTCCCTGGAGCCTCCTTTTTGCTAGGTACCATGGGCAAGAATAGGATGCACTATATGATTTGTAGGGCCCAGTGCAAAATGAAAATGTGGGCCTATTGTTTAAAAAGCAGAAGAGGACTGTACAAAACTTCTTCTTTTCTTCCATGGTCTCTCTCTTAACTTATCATGATGTCTTATATTTGGTATATAATTTCATTTATAATAAAGAAAAACTCAAAATTTAAATTATTAGCATGACTTTTACTGTTAATCTTTATAGTATGGAATGCCAGTTTTAAATGCAAATGTAAGAGCATTTAACTCCCCAAAGTTACACAAATTCACACAACCTGTATTTTGTAGCTCATTCCTGAGGGATGGCACTGCAAGCTGGACCAAGGAAGGTTGGAAAGAGGAAGAGAGGGTCCCGAGCTCAGAGCCAGCTGAGTGAACGCTCCTGGGCTCAAGGTATTTGCAGGGGTACAGACCTTCATGGGTACCCGGGCCGCCCTCCTGCCTGCTTGGGGGGGCCTCTGAGGAAATCAGGGCCTCTCCATTCCCCATGGCTGTCACCCAAGGTGTTTTTAAACCTCAGTCACGCTCAGAGCCTGAACTGCTGCAGCACCGTCCATCCTCCTGCCCCAACGCCCCAGGGTATGTACACCTGACCCCAATCCACCCACGCCCATACCCAGCTTTCCCCGCCAACAGGACCTGTCGCTATGCCAGGCAGAAGGTGACAGGGGAGGCTGGGCAAGGCCTGGGCACCAGGAAGAACCTGTCCCAAGGAAGCAGGAGAACAGTCAGTGGTAGGACCACTAGAGACACCACGCATGCTCCATTGTCATGTCTGCCGCCACTTACAAAACACAAGGTCAAAGGTGAATGTATTAAGATCACAGATGGTGACAGCAGAGCATTCAGTCAGGTGCAGGGACCTCCTGAGTAAGCACAGAGGCCTGATGACTACACAGATTGTATCCACCCTGACTAAGCAATGAGAGGTGATGGGGTCCCTGGCCCCAGTACTCGTCTAACAGAGCAGGTAATAATACAACTGGATGGCTGTGAAACAATGGGTTCTGCCAGCCCATCAGGATCCATAACCTACCCATCTCCTGCCTCACATCCCACTGTTCCCTGAGCAGCTGCTCCTCAGAATCACACTTAGAAAGAGCTCTTGTCACCACTGCTTGCTCCTGTTCTCATGGCAGATATTGCTAGCTGATCATGACACAAGCTGCATAGAAAACTGCAGAGTCCAAGGCAGAAATGGCTAATTGATCCCTGCATAGGCTTGAGAGAGAACTGCAATCCCTCACACAGCTATCAAGGCAGCCAGTACTGGTCAAGGTTGCCCTCAAAATGACCCCCACCTGTCAGCCAGTTCAAGACTGCATTCACCTGTCTTCTGTCTTTGCACATTCTGTTCCCACCCCAGAGTGGTTGTTCCACCTTTCCTCTGGCTGATTATCACTCATCAGTCAAGACTCAGGAGCCTCTCTCTGGGAAGCCTTGCTGCCTTGCTGGGCTGGCATGGCACCCATCACCCCCCTGATGCACCATGATTCCCATTGTTTTACAACCATCCAGTTGTATTATTACCTGCTCTGTTAGCGAGTACTGGGGGTCGGGACCCCATCCCCTCTCTTCAATGCTTAGAGTGGCTGCAACTTGCATACTCATCAGGCCTCTGTGCTACTCAGGAGGTCCCTGCACCTGACTGAATGCTGTCAACTACAAATTGGCACTTGCCATTGGCACTTGCCATCTACATCTACAAGGATTAAATCATGTGCTGCTGCAGCTGCTGATTTTCAACAACCCCTGAAAGGAGTTCAGGGTGGAGAGCAGAAATGAGGCACTCTGTGCTCTGGGAAAAACTGGCAGAACAGGTCTTCAGATAGGTAGATATTTTCATGAGCTGATTTTATGAGCCCAATTCTTGTATCTCCTCATATCTAGAAAAGCACTAAAATCCTTCATGGTGATACCTGCTCCTCGTGACTAGCAGTAACCTTCATGAGACTTGCAGAAACCTTCTACAAAAAATATGTGCTGGATTGCATGTACTCCCCCTTCACCAAAATCACATAGATACTGAACTTCCCCCCCTACCTCTTTGGAGCAGTTTCTCAGAACTATCTGAAATGCTGTCTCCCAGGCTATAGTCCTCATTTTGCCCCAGATAAAACTTGACTCACAACTCTCACGCTGTGCATTTTTTTAAGTCGACAGTTTTATGGCGACCACGAAGGGACCCAGAGTGGACTTCTCTAATTCGCCTGAACTCTACAAGGAACTGGAGCCTTGTTACCAGCAGAGTCCCCTTGCACCTGTCCACCTCCTCGGAGAGTCCAGATGAATTTGGGTAAGTCTCTCCTGATTCTCAGATCTCCCGTATTGGTTGATGATCCTGAGTTTTATTTGGTAGTGTATAGCAGGTACTTGCCCCCTCCCAATTGAAAGATACTGGGGGGTGGGCCCAGTTGAAAGATACCAGGGAATACCCACATAGGTGAAAGATACTGAGGGGGGCAGGGCTGGTTGAAAGATACCTGGGTTTGCTCAGTTGTTGGAGACTGAGTGGTCTGTGCTGAGTGGTCAGGTAAGAGGATGATCTGATGTTTTTCCTCAATTTGGCTGCCTGAATAGAATTCCTCGGGATAAAAGTGAAGATATTACATGAGCTTTGCTCCGAAGAAAAGGGAGAAGGCTCCTCCCAGCCGGTTACAACTTTCTCAGGTGACTGAGAAATTTACGGGAGTGGTGGAGGCAGAGTCCTCATACCGTGCAGTGGTCCCATAGGGAAACCCCACTCGTTAATTAAAACACTTGCTCATCCAGGGGTCGCGGATAAGAATTGGCCATTCAGTGATCCAAGCGCCCGCAGTGGTCTTAGAACACCAAAGGGAGAAACTGAGACACATAAGAGGGCTGAAACGACTCTGAGGTGATACCTAGAGGAGTTAAGCTCACAAGCAGGAAACAGGCCCACCGCACAAATTCACCAGTAAATTTTATCACTTACAAATTCAACTTTAAAATGGGAAATAGTGCCTCTCAAACACAGAAGCAAGGGGCATCAGAAAGCCAGCCTCTGACTAACACTCCAGCCAGGTTTATGTACACACAAAACACATACTTGCAAGTATCTACTTTATTGGGGAACTTATACTAAAGGAGATCTCAAACTAAAATGGCCAAACTGGGGTTCTTTTGATATTCCAAAATTGATATTTTTGCATGCACAGTTAGAAAAAGCCAGACGTAAGATCAAACAGACTTACTTTGAATGGTCTTACTAAGAATGGGATGCTTACTTTGATTGGTATCTAGAAGCTTCTAAAAGAGGAATGATAGAGTAACTTCTTGAAACTATATCAGAACTAAAAAAGGCTGCTAGCACTCTGTCTCTGACTCTGTCTCTCCCTCTGCTACTTCCATGTATCCTCTTCTATCTGAATTGCCTGGCCCAGATGATACCTCTTTTTCTCTTCCTACTCTTCTGCCTCCTGCTTCTCCCTCTTCCCCAGTAAAGGAAAAATAAATCAATCAATCAGAAGTGATTATAGCTCCCTTTAAGGAGAAACCTATTACAGGGAGAGATGAACCATCCTCGGTGCTTATGTACACACCCTGGACCCAAGCAGAACTTAGAGCCTTGACTAAGGAATTTCCTGATCCACGTCAGGATCCATTGGGATTTGCTAAGGAATTTGAATTAACCATCCAGATCTACAAGCCAGGGTTTTCAGATCTATTTCAATTAATACAGCTGTTAGTTTCTGAAAGCAAAGCAAGGGAATGAATAAAGAAAGCAGGATGGAAACATCCCTTAATAGATTTTGAACAACAGGCTCGCACTGAATGCAAGAAATTAGTTCAGAAATTACTCAAACTTACCCCAGAGCCTTTTCCAAAAACCGTAGACTGAACAGAGATTCAACAGTGCAAACAAAGATCAGATGAATCAATTCTGGACTATTATGAAAGATTAAAAAAAAAAAACTTTTAAGCAACATTCTGGCTCGACACCTGAATCATTCTCTAACCACCAAAATGATCCTTTGCTTAACACTAACTTTTTAGAAGGCTTAGATGAGGATTTGGTTACTTTAGTCAAAAGACACAATCTAGGTTGGTCCAAGTTACACACGAAAACCCTTGTTACACTGGCTGACCAAATTTTCAAAACCATTAAAAAGAAAGAAAAGGGGGTATCTATGAAAATTATGAACCTTCAATTGTGCCAGTTAAATACACAATGCCAGTGGAAAGTTAACCGACCACTGTTTAATTCCCAAAAAGTAGAGAAAGCTAACTTGAAGGAAACAAACATCCAAAAATCCTGTCTCTTCAGAATTCTGACCCTGAGGGAATAAGTCCTACTAGGAGAACCTGATTTTCTCTCCCTGTGCCCTGAGACCAGAGCTCTCAGGATCACTTATCTTATCTAGAGCATCTCTAAATTCCTGAGACTGAGAAAAAAAAGGGGGGGGATGGAAAAAATTCTTTTTAAAATTTAACTTATTCCAATTGTCGTTTACAACTAGTGAGTTTTATACTGTAATATCTGATTCATGACTAAGTTTAGAAAATGAAGCTATGAGATCTCTCATTGTGTCTGTTTGTATATATGTATGTCTCAGTATGTGTCTTTGTCTTTGGATAATATTGCTGATGTTAATTTGTAAATGAGCTCTATTTAACTGGCTTAAAGAAAAGTAAATGCTTAGAAATCAAACAATTCTAAATACAAACGAAATTAAGCTAAATGAATTTCAGTTTCATGTGAACTGGGAAATATTCAGTATTAAATTAATACCTGATATAAATGTTTGTTTGTTGATCTAATTAATATAGTGTCTTTAGAGTCATCAACATTAAGTATAATACTTTTATTGTGCCTAGATTTAATATAAGCTAAATAAGATCTTGTTATATCTGTTACAAATTTGTCAGCAAGGAAAGTAACTTGATGCGAAGAAACTTTTAAGGAAAGAAAATGTAAATGAGATAAGAGCTTTTAGATAAACTCTATTAAGAATAATTATGCTGTAGAAATGTCTATCTAAAATAGTCTCTCCAGATTCTGGTAACTTGACATTCTAGAGTTGTGTTAAAATAAGTTAAGTGATGGAAGCTTATTGAATAGCTAGGTCATTCCTAAATAAAATAAGATACTGAAGCATTAATTACTGAACATTGGCTTCCTTTTACAGAGAAACAAAAGGTATTTAAGACTATTAATGAATATGTTTGGTGCCACGTTCTCTAAAGAAAACAAATGCTTTTAGAAAATATCACTGGTATTTATGTTCACCCATATACAGAATGCTAATGTAAAAAACAGTTCTTAATTGCTTATCTCTTCATTTTTATAAGAAATTAAGGTTTTAAGAGCGGAGGATTCTAATTTAAACATGTGATTAAAGCTAATAGGAATAATAAAGGAAACATTTTAGTATACAGTAGGAAAGTAGGATGTGTGTTTTCAGTAAAGAAGGTATGAGGAATGGAATTACATTTTATTAAGGGAAAAGAAAGTAAGTCTGACTTACAGGTGGCTCTTTCTGAATGGGAAAATAAAGTGATGCATACAGAAAGTGATAAAAAGGTTTGTGGAAAGTGGACCCTGAGAAAAGAGTTTTGTGCATGGTCAGGATTGACTAAGGTTAAAATAAATTTAATTGAGTAAATGAATTTTAAAAGTAAGTGGGTGCAAAACTTGAATTTGGCTTTTCTTTCTGTTAAGAGGACAAGTTTTCTTAAAATGTTAAACTGCCTTTGATATCAGATTTTAAGTTTCTTTAACTCATGTGATCTGTTCTGTATTTGCCTTTGAAATCTTTATTGTTACTTTGGCTAAGTGAATAACTTTTGTTTCACAGTGACCTGTGATCCTATCTGATTGAGTGTTCTAAAACCTTTTTGATATTTTTTTGTCAAAACTTTCTAAATCAAATTCTAATGAAGTCCTTTTGACCTCTAGCTAACTTTGGGATGCTTCAAAGGGCCCCTGAAATATCCCAAAAGGAGATATTGAACTAATTAGGTTCAATTGGTGTGTTAAATTATGTGGGAAGTATTGTCAAATGAGTAATAAATCTTCTGAGGTCATATTGTATGGTAAATGTTACTAATATAGATATCCTAGAAATTATATGGAGTTCCTAAAATTCTGATATGTCCTGGTAAAATGTTATCAGTCATAATTCTAGTTATTATCTTAAAGTGTTGTATGTCACAGCAGTAACCAAGTTTCTTTGTCAATTGCATTGTAATCAGATTTTAAACTGATTACAGTTAAACTGATTTTAAACTGATTTTAAACTTAAGTGTCTTCTTAAGTCTTTTGTCATTATAGACAGTTATGGTTTTATTCTGATGCCTTTGTAAAAAATGCTTCCTCTTCAAGAAGATTTATAGAAAGGACTTTTGGATAAATACAAATTTCTGGCTTTCAGACCATCATGCTGAACTGGGTAAGAAATTAAAGAATCCTAAAGAGAAGTCTGATGGCTTCATAAACTGTTAACAAAAAGAGTTAGTTACATAAGACTGAGTGAACTGGTGAATATGGTTATAATTTTTATGGTTTCTATCTGAAAAATTACTGGTTTAAATCTGTGTTTTCTAGGTATAAGGAAACCTTTCCCTCAAACTAATTATGACTTACAGTAATTTGGTAAATTATACCTTTGTAAGCAGAATTGAAACATTTATCTTTTTTCTCTATCTGCTCCCTCCAGAGATTGTAAACTCTTAGGTTCCCAGCAGCTTTATCAGATAAATTAGGAAGGCCACTCACTAACAGGTACAGAAAGCTCAAGGTATTTTGGGGACCTTAAAAACGGAGGAATTCACCTAGATCTGTTAGGTGAAATCTGTGATAAGCCCTTGGCGTGACTTTCCTAGCCCTAAGAAGTCTTTTAAAAGTTCAATCTGAGGGACTTCCCTGGCAGTGCAGTAGTTAAGAATCCGCCTGCCAGTGCAGGGGACACGGGTTCAATCTCTGGTCTGGAAAGATCCCACATGCCGCAGAGCAACAAAGCCCGTGAGCCACAATTACTGAGCCTGCGCTCTAGAGCCCATGCACCACACTACTGAGCCTGCACGCCACAATTACTGAAGCCCGCACACACTCTAGGGCTTGCGTACTGCAACTACTGAGCCCACGTGCTGCAACTATTGAAGCCCTCATGCCTAGAGCCCGTGCTCCGCAACAAGAGAAGCCACTGTCATGAGAAGCCCATGCACCTCAATGAAGAGTAATCCCCGTTCGTCGCAACTAGAGAAAGCCCGCACGCAGCAATGAATACCCAACGCAGCCAAAAAAAAAAAAAAAAAGTTCAATCTGAAACTCCTTATAAAAGTTTCAGCAAAGCAAAAAGCCTGTATGCTCAATTATAATTATATAAATTACCAGGCCAAGTTTTTGAGACCAGACTTATTTTGCAAACAAATTAGTCTTAGTTTGGTTATATTTGGCAGAAATGAGGGTAATTTTAGAAAGAAAAAGATGTTTCAATGAATGTTAAATCCCAGTCTTGTTAATGGAGGTCTGTATTCACTAAGACTCACTTCCCGGATAGTCCCTTGCTGTTACGTTATATTAATGTAAAGTGTAATTGAATCAGTAAAAGGACACTCTAAGTTTGTTTCTGAAGCTTATCTCAGTAATATGTCTTTGGATGAAGATCAGATGCCCCACGACCTGCAACCAGGGGATTATGCATGCTAGAAAAGACACAATTTAAAGGACTATCTCCAACCTAAATGAAAGGACCCTTATCAGGTATTCTTAACTAGCTTATGCACAGTGAAACTGAAGGGAATTGACTCTTGGATTAATTTCCAATTACAAAGGGTCCCTGCACCAGACTGGTCTATAGCGAGGACTGGTGGTCTCAAACTCACCTTAAAACGATGCTCAAACAGAGGAAACTACACTCACACCAGGATGCGAAGAAGATGACATCAGAAGTAGACAGCTTACCCAAGATGCTGACCTTATTTGTATAATCATTTATAATGTTTTCTTGACTTCTTGGACCTTTGCATATAAATCAAATGTTTTTCTATCATGGACATGATCCTATGCTAGTTTTAAAAATCAATCCAATTGTTGGGTTTGTGGCCAATTACCCGTGTCTAGTACTCCTGGATTACCTTGGTGGATTTCTCCATTCCAAGGCTCTAATTGGATGGCCCTTAGGAAATTTATTTTAGAAGAAAGAAAGTTCAGTCCTGTTCAGGCTACTCTTGATATTACTCAATGGGATCCCCTCACCTGGCCAATTAATAATACCTGCTCTGACCCTGACCATAGAAATGAATTTTCCTCTTAAGTTACTCAAGCTCAATCAGAGCAAGAAGCGAAATTTCAGCCAAGGAATAAAACCTCCCACAATTATGGGATGGATTTATGTGGTTAACACCAGGTTATGGTCATTTAAGTTTTAAGGCCCCCATTTATCTTGGGAACAATTAAATAATACTAAGGATAACCAGCCTAGTAACACTAGGAAATTGGCTGGGAGCCTTATGACAGTGCCAATATGTCATTTCCCTGAAAGATAAGGATTGGTATAGAACAGACTAAGTCAGATGACCTGAGGATATACTGGGCTGCACCTAATGAAAGTTCTTGGCTTAATTCTTACTTATGACTTTAATATACTGGTAGCTATGTTATTTGTATTTTGCCTGTTTTACATGATTTTCATTTCTTGTATTACCAAACGTGTGACTGAGCTTCCAACAAAAATAATGATGACTAGACGACTTGAAGCAGTTGATGAAATATATAGTTCTGTATACAATCAATGATTGTAATAGTGTAACTCTAGATATGGGAAGATGCAACAAGAGGGAAATCTTTCCTGGACCATAACAGGCTAGTAAGACAAGTGCTCCAGAGATCTTTGACTATTGTTTGTAAGACCGAGCCCAGTAATAGCACACTGAGTGGCCTATCAGCAAAATCTTCACCAAACCTGGGAATGAGCCTTCTTAGCACCATGGGACTAAATGGTCATGAAATGCCTCCCAAAGCATGGTCGAATTTATGAGCATGAAGGGGCCCTGTCAACTACAAATTGGCACTTGCCATCTACCTCTACAAGGATTAAATCATGTGCTGCTGCAGCTGCTGATTTTCAACAACCCCTGAAAGGAGTTCAGGGTGGAGAGCAGAAATGAGGCACTCTGTGCTCTGGGAAAAACTAGCAGAACAGGTCTTCAGATAGTTAGATATTTTCAGGAGCTGATTTTATTAACCCAGTTCTTGTATCTCCTTATATCTAGAAAAGCACTAAAATCCTTCATGGTGATGTCTGCTCCTCGTGACTAGCAGTAACCTTCACGATACTGGCAGAAACCTTCTGCAAAAAATATGTGCTGGATTGCATGTACTCCCCCTTCACCAAAATCACATAGATACTGACCTTCCCCCCTACCTCTTTGGAGCAATTTCTCAGAACTATCTGAAATGCTGTCTCCTGGGATATAGCCCTCATTTTGCACATTGTGCACTTTTTTAAGTTGACAATGCTCTGCTGTCACCATCTGTGATCTTAATACATTCACCTTTAACCTTGTGTTTTGTAAATGAAGGCGGACATGACAATGGTTCTGATGTGGATGCCCTGCTGAGAAACCCACATACACTTCCAAGTCCACCGGCTGGGTCCTGGACACCTGCCTTATGTTTGCTACCTCACTTGTGGGGCTGCACTTGCCCAGCGAACCCAGCACTGCCTGTACTTTCCAAACACAGAGCCTTGGTCAAGGGTCTCATTTTCCTCATCTGTAATATGAAGATGATCATTTATACCTTACCAGAGCCTAAATGGGGTCTTCAGGCCCCAGCATTGCTCCACACTGCTGGCCCAGTGTTCATGCTTGGGAACAAACACTGCTCAAGGCCCTGAGCCGGGACAGGGACAGCCAGCCACTTCCCCGGACCCAGGCCCATGTCCTGGTTAGTGTTCTCAGCACAGGGTCTCCTGCTCCCCACCCCCAGACTCCAGGCTACAGCGAGTGCCCACATGCCTCTGTGTCCAGCCCCTCTGAAATGCAAGCCACATAAAGCCCAGCTGAGGAGACTAGGGAGCACACAGTCACTTCCAAATACCAAAAAGCTGTCAGGCCAGACTGTGGCCACCTCCTTCTCCAGTGAATCAAAATACTCTCTGCTTAGTGCTTTTCCCAACAGGTAAGAGCAAATGTTAAAGCTGGCTCACACCTAGATAACACTCAAGCTGCACCCGCCTTGCACTTGGTGCTTTAAAACCGAAACTTGGGCGCCTTCCCCAAAGCCAGGGAGGCACCTGTTCTCAGGGTTGTAGAGGCTCAGAAAGGTGAAGCAGAGCACCCAGGTCACAGAGCCAGGAAGCAGAGTACCAAGGCAGCTGGCCTCCCCTCTGTGCCTCAATCACTCAGCTGTGATGCCTCCTGGAAGGGAGAAAGCAAACATCCTCTCTTCAAAGTGGGGAAGTTCCAACTCTTGCAGCGAAGTTGTGTGGTCAAAGGATGGGAGTGGTCATGGTTAAGGGGTACTGAGCTCTCCACCTGCACTGTCTCATTGGAACCCCACAACCCTGCTCTTTGAGATGGGTTCCATTATTAACCCATTTGAGTTGGAGAAACTGAGGATTAAAGAGCTTAAACAACTTCCCTAGGTCACGCAGCTAAGAAATACTGTTTGTGACTTCTAGGGTTATAGTATTAACCACAAGATGAGTTCCTGAGATGGGCCCTGTGAGCAGAGGACGTTAGCTAGACATCAGCCCAGAACTGAAGTGTTAATTACAGCTGAGTGACAAGGTCAGCCTTAGTAATAAGCCTGAGATCCTGGCAGCATTTAATACCTAACCTTTCTCCCTGGTCAGGTCCTCAGCATTAGAAACCTGAAACGCTTCTAATATTAATACATCAAAATAGTGTCTTTCAAAGTGATTCCTTCTGCCAAGTATAAATAAGCCCCATACCCCACACCATATGCAAAAGCTTGGGAGAACTGGGTTTTGCAAGGCTTGTCAGGCCTTTACTATGTAAATGTCTCCAAGAAGGAGAATCACCAAGTAGCTGCTCCCCAAATTTTGTGACTAGTCCCTTTTACCCAGGAGCGGCTGAGGGAATGAGTGCCACATGGAACAGTTTAGGAGAGCATTTAAGACTGACACGTGTTTATACCTGTGAGTGTGGGGAGAGAGGGAGGAAAACATGCCAAGATAGATTCTGAATCTAAGAAATAACTCATACCAACCTGGAGTCGTCAAGCCCTCAGGTCTGCAGACAGTCATTTTCAGTCATCTCTGACATTCCAGACATACTCGAGGGAATGGCTCTGGGCTGTGGTTGGCTCACCTTGGAAGGTCAGCAAGTAAAAGGTGCTTATTAACCGTTGGTTGATAAATGCAGTTGGTAAGTAATTAGACCAGGTCCCTCCTGTCTAATTCTATTTAAGTCAAACTGATCTATGCTAATGGAGGTCAATATATTGGATGAATCCAATATAGTACCTCCTGAAGAGATTTACGACAGTCAGCTATTTCTACACACAATTGTGACCTGATTCTCTCAGAATTAAACCTTTCAGTGTTTCAGGATGCATTCCTCCTATGGCCTGGGAATTGCAAATCAAAACAACAAAATACTATTTTCACATCAGATTGGCAAAACTTAAAAAGACCAATACTCCATGTTGGCAAAGATGTAGGGAAACAGCAACTTGCGTCTACTGATGATGGTGAGAAATGGAATATTGCCTGCTGTATCAGTAAACAAAGAATGTCACAGTCCTCAGCGATTGCAGCCACTGCGGAAGGTGAGCGGTGAGCCCTGAGGGAACTCAGGAAGGAAAAGAACACCTGCCATGTAGCAGCCATCAGACTGCAGCCACTCCCTGTGGTGAGCCCTGAGGAAACTCAGGATGTGAAAACATAGGATGCTGGCCCCAGATAGCTGAAGTGCATATCAAAGGAACTGTTTCAGTGAGCCCAGACTCTTGCATCTTCCTATACATAGAAAAGCGCTAAATTCCTTAACTTGAGATATCTGGTTTTCTTTCATTAATAATAATCTTTTGATGGTCAGACTACCTGCCCTTTGTTGCAAAATTCCTGTATATCCTGGCTCCCTCCTCGCCTCCTTGGAGCAGTTCTCTCAGGGTTACATGAGATGCTGCCTCCCGGGCTTGAAGTCTTAAAACTTTCCACTGAGTAAAACATAACTCTCAACTTTTAGGTTGTGAATATTTTTTTAGTCAACAATGGGAAAAAAAGGTCTACAGGCTTTTTCTGTATCTGTTTGTGATTAGAAGACACTAAGGAGCATGTTTATGTGGCCCACTTGAAAAGTAAAAGCAAAAACTAAAATAAATTTAAGAAATAAAATATTTAGGTTTATTGTAAATTAAACTAAAAAATTTTATGAGTTGATTTTTTTTTTTTAGTTGAAAACTTTGTTTTAAACCTCAGTTTATCAACTCAGATATTCATGAGTTAAGAATCTCTGTGCTATCCTGATGGAGCTTTTTCTGTAGACCCACATCATTGTGATCTCGGGTGGCCTCAGCCTGCAGTGGCTTGAAGCAGGATTTCTGGTTCCTGGCCAGAGATTGAAGTCAGGCCAAGGCAGTGAGAGCGCTGAATCCTAGCCACTAGACAGTGGCCAGTGACAAGGCCCTGGCCCATATGGCTTTGCAGAAAATGAATTTCCACAAAGAAACAGAAAGTAGTGAAACAAGTAAAGTGTTTATTAGGAGGAAAAAGGGTACGTGTGGATAGGCATACGGGCAGACTCAGAGAGAGAGTCCCGCCCTTGTGGTAGTTTGAATCACTTACATGGGATATTTATTTCTTCCAGGTTTCCTTTGGCCAAACATCTTGTTTTGCCTGGTTCTGAGTCCATATTTGGTTTATCTCAGGGTCCTCCCATGTGTGCATGTGCACCTCTTAGCCAAGATTGGATTCTAGCAAAGAGGCTTATGGGTAGGTTGACATCACTCCCTTTTTGACCTCCAAGGAGCCTTTCTGTGCGTGTGCAGTTGGGAAGGTCTCCTTGACCTTGAGAATGAGAAATATGTGGTCTCTTTCTTTTATCTGGGCAGGACTCAGCTCCTCCCTCACTCCCGCTATTTTGGAGTATCTGTCCATAGGGGACAAACTCCAGCTGCTCACACTGAGGCCCATCTATCTCCTGCCTCAGTTGGACACTTCATAGAGTCACTATGTGGTTCCTTTACTCAAAGAACCATGTGTTAGATTTGTGGGGATGAACTACAAGACAGAGCTACTAAACTATTAAAGACCTAACAGTCAAACTTTTTTATTCTTAGGTATTGTTATACTCCAACTATCTATACTATGGTGTGATAGCTTAGGAGTGAATATAATTTGAATTTATGCATGGTAAGAGGGTGTCTAAAATTCAGAATGAGGCAGATCCATCAACTCTGACCCTAAGCATGGCCCTAAAGAAAATTACTTGAAGAAATTGAATTCAAAGATTACAGGTGGGGAATTTTTACAGTATGTCCATATTCAAGTGGAGATCAAAGAAGCATTGACTGACGTGACAACTATGGGCTGAGCAAAAATTCTTTTTAAAAGGGCTATCTTGAAGATTAGGATTCAACCATTGGAGGAACTACAGTGATTTACAGTGGAAGAAATCATAACATGTGAATTCCTTAAATAAAAATGTATTGACAAAAAACTCTGCATTTCAACAGTGCCAAGTCTAAATCTGGACTATTCTTTACCAAAATATATGGTTCACACATACCTCTTTTAATTTTTTTCCTATGGCCCATTATTTCTTTTCTATATGTTTTTAAGAGAGCTTCCTTATTTAATGTCTTACTGACATGAGTATTGAAGTACACTATATACACTATGTGTACACTATATGTACACATAGTCTACACACATAGCATATGTATAATGTATACAGTACACCTCATACATAGTACATGAAGTAGTTTTCATATATTTAGCAACACAGGAAAACTGGGGAAAAATACAAGAATGTTAAGTGCTGTAGATTAAAGATAATCCTATTTTTATTAGTAATGTTTGGCTTGCTTGAAATTCAATTTCTTTAAAAATATGCTGGACATCCTACCTGGTATCTGAAGGCTGCTGGAACAGAAGCCTCCATCTCAGGTGCCTGCTCTTCTCAGAAAGGAATTTATCTGGAATTTATCCCCTGATCCACCTATGTATCTCCTCCAGCCTCAGTTGTGTTTGATTGTCTAGCCTTGTTGAAATGGTAGTTTAGGCCTGGGCATGTGTCCAGCTTTGGCCAGCAAAGTTTCCTTTGGGTTGCTGAGAAGTTTTCTGTGAGTTTAATAAGAGACAAAGAGGAGTTTCTCCTCAAAAGTAATGCAGAAAAATCCACGATGAGCAAAATATCCAAATCTTAAATAAAGGCAGGATACATCAGTGCTGGGATGAGGATGTGGCAGTGAGGGGAGCAGCTCAGTGGCAGTCTGTCCTCACTGCACTTCTGTGACAAGTCTTAGTGGTAAGCACAATCAGATACTGAGTGCTTGAGTCCTTCCAGTGAAGCTCAGCTAGAGAGATTCTAGGAGTGGAGTTGATCTCAAGGACCCCTGAAACATTTGACAAACCTCAAAGGATAAGCCCAAAGAAATCCATGCCTAGACTCATAATCAATCTGCTAAACATTAAAGACAAAGAAAAAATCTTGAAAGCAGTCAGAGAAAAACAATATGTTACCTACAAAAGAACAAAGATGCAAATGATAGGATTTCTCATCAGAAATCATGGAGACCAGATGGAACTGGTGTAATATATTTAAAGTGATGAAAGAAAAGAACTTTTACCCGAGAATTCTATAACTACTAGCAGAAAATATCCTTCAGGAATGGAGATGAAATAAAGACATTCTCCCATGAAGGAAAACTAAGATAATTTATATCTAGTACACCTGCCCTAAAAGGCTTACTAAAGAAAGGTTTACAGACAGAAGGGATACGATATCAGAAAGAACCTGGGGACATCAGGGCTAAAGGAAGAGCAACAGAAATGGGTGAAAATAATAGACTATTCCTCTCCTATTAGATTCTTTAAAACATGTTTAATAACTGAAAAAAAAACATTGATTTTTCAAAATATGTAGATGTAAAATATAGGACAACTATAATATAAAGAGTAGAGGGTAAAAGGGATTGATGTGGTGGTAAAGTTTCTATTCTCCTCTTGAAGTGGTAAAATTCTGAATCTAAATAGACTGAGAAGTTAAGTGTGCATATTACAATTAGTGTTAAAATGTAACACTAAAGAGTGCTCAAATTACCCAAAAGAAAGTAGGAAAGAGGAAAAGATGAAATAAAAGCAGGTATAAGTAGAAAGCAAATAATATATAATGTATATATAATAATATAAAACTAAACTTAAATACAAACATATCAATAATTACAGAAAATGTAAATGGTATAAACACACCATTTAAAGGACACATTATCAGAATGGTTTTTTAAAATGACCCAACTATATACTGTCTACAAGAAACTCCCTTCAAAAATATGTGATTTAGGGGGGACTTCCCTGGTGGTCCAGTGGTAAAGAATCTGTCTTCCCATGCAGGGGATGCGGGTTCGATCCCTGGGTGGGGAACTAAGATCCCACATGTTGCAGGGCAACTAAGCCCGTGTGCCACAACTACTGAGCTCATGTGCCTCAAATAGAGAACCCACATGCCGCAAACTACAGAGCCCACGTGCTCTGGAGCCCGCACACCATAATTAGAGAAGAGAAAACACACATGCCACAAGTAGAGAGAAGCCCGCACACCACAACGAAGAGCCCGCATGTCCCAGTGAAAGATCCCACATGCCTCAACGAAGGTCCCACTTGCCACAATTAAGACCTGACACAACCATAAAAATAAAATAAGTAAATAAAATAAACATTAAAATATGTGATTTAGGAAGACTAAAAGTAAGATTATGGAAAAAGATTTATCATATAAAGAAAAACTGGAGTAGCTATATTAATACCAGATAAAACAGACTTCAGAGAAAACAGAGTTATCAGGAAAAAGAGGGACATTACCTAATGATAAAAGTGTCATTTTATCAATACATAACAATCCTAAATGTATACACAATTAAAAATCGTGTCAAAATACAGAAGCAACATTTGACAAAATTGAAAGGAGAAATAGACAAATCCGGGATTATAGTTGGAAATTTCAGTATTTCTTATTTAGTAATAGATAGAACTAGTATCAGAAAATCAGCAAGGACAGGAAGGAGGTCAAGATGGAGGATTAAGAGAAAAAAAAGATGGAGGATTAGGAGGAAAAGGAACTCACCTCCCACCATGAACACATCAAAAATACACCTACATGTGGCACAATACTCACTGAAAACTAGCTGGAGACTGGCAGAAAGACTGTTGTACAACCAAGGCTGTAAGAAAGATCCACACAGAATTGGGTAGGAAGGGAAAATAAGTGATCAGGTCAGGACTTGTGCCCCTGGGAGGAGATAAAGAAAAGGATGGGATTACACAGGTGGGGATCCTCCATTAGGGAGTGAGCAGTTGGAGCCATATAGACACCCCAGACCTGGGGTCTGACACTGGGAAGACTAGTCCCTTTAGCTGTTTAGAAAACCAGTGGGACTAAGAAGAGGGCTGTAAGAAACCTAGACTCCATTCAAGAGGAGTGCACACACACTTGCTTACTCCTGAAACAAGGTGGAGAAAGCTGACTGAAACTGCATAGGACTCTGGGTGGTTTCCTGCAACCACCCTGGCATGTACCCTAGCCAGAGCTGAGCACCAATCCAGCCCCACTTGCTCTTTGGCACAGCTCCACACTAGGGCAAGGGCTGCAGTGGCCAAGAGGTGTGCTCAATTGTGAAGGATGGAGCCAACTCTAACCCAGAACAACATCTGAATGGGGCACAGACATTTATTACTGGCACCTATGGAGGCAGTGCATCAGAAGTGGCCTGAGACTCTAACTGGAGCTGAGGCTGACACAGCCCATGCCCAGATCCACACCAAGCACTCACTGCAGCACTTCTCCTATCTGCATGAGAGTGCCAGTGCTGGGAGGTGGAGGAGCACACACTTACGGAACAGAGCCAGCATGGACCCGACCCTCAGGGCTTCTGCTCCAGCAACTTTGGACCCACCCCCACCCCCAATAGGTGATGTGGGCCACTGAGCAGAGGAAAAGCCCCTGCTCACACCTGGCTCTGGCTTTAGCCCCTCCATCTCCAGCCTCACCTCACCAAGGTGATAGCTATCAGGACACTCTGGAGAAAGACATAACTCATGCTCACATCAGATACAGCTCTCTCACACAGAAGCCACTGGGCAAGTGCAGGCTGTATAGGGATACTCTCACACAAGGATAGATAACTGTGTCACCTAATTCCATAGAGAAGAGAAAGTCAAACAAAATGAAAAAAAACCAGGAATTTGTTTGAATTGAAAGAGAAAGAGAAAACCCTTAAAAAACAACTAATGACACGGAAATAAATAATTTATCAGATAAAAAGTTCAAAGCATTAGTAATGAGAATGCAAACTGAATTAGGGAAAAGAATAGATTAACAGAGTGAGAATTTTAAGAAGGAACAAGAAAATATAAAAAAAATAAACAGACGGGGGCTTCCCTCATGGCACAGTGGTTAAGAATCCACCTGCCAATACAGGGGACACGGGTTCGAGACCTGGTCCAGGAAGTTCCCACATGCCATGGAGCAAATAAGCCCGTGTGCCACAACTACTAAGCCTGCATGCCACAATTACTGAAGCCCACGTGCCAAGAGCCCATGCTCCACAACAAGAGAAGCCACCATGATGAGAAGCCCACGCACCACAACGAAGAGTAGCCTCCGCTCGCCACAACTAGAGAAAGCCCACACATAGCAACAAAGACCCAACGTAGTCAAAAATAAATAAATAAATAAATTTATTTAAAAAAAAAAAACCAGTCGGAACAGAAGAATACAATGATTGGAATGAAAAACACACTACAAGGAATTAGCAGCAAACTAGGTGATACAGAAGAATGCTTAAATGATCTGAAAGATAGAATAATGGAAATCACCTAATCAGAACAACAAAAAGAAAAACAAAATTTAAAAATGAGAACAGTTCACAGGACCTCTGAGACAACATCAAGCACACCAACATTTGCACTGTAGGGGTCCCAGAAAGAGAAGAGAGAAAGGGGTTAAAATGTAGTTAATGAAATTATGGCTGAGAACAGCATGAACCTGAAAAAGGAAACAGATATCCGGATATAGGAAACAGGGTCCCAAACAAGATGAACCCAAACAAACCCACACCAAGACTTATAATAAGTAAAATGGCAAAAATTAAAGAGATTTCTAAAGGCAGCAAGAGAAAAATAAAGAGTCATATGCGAGGGAACCCCATAAGGTTATTAGCTGATTTTTCTGCAGAAACTTTACAGGCCAGAAGAAAGTGGCATGATATATATAAAGCACTGAAAGAGAAAAATCTGCAACTTAGGATACTCTACCCAGAAAGATTATCATTTAGAATCAAAGGAGAGATAAAGAACATCCCAGACAAGCAAAAACTAAGAGTTCATCAATACTAAATTTACCTTAAAAAATGTTAAAGAGTCTTACCTAAGCAGAAAAGAAAAGGCTTTAACACGAAGTGTCTATAAGAAGGGAAAAATCCCACTAGTAAAGGCAAACATATAGTAAAGGCTGAGACTCGAACACTTAAAAAAGCAAGTTTGAAGACTAAAGACAATAAAATTGTAAAATCAACTGTAACTAAAATGAACAGTAAAGGGATAAATATGAAGATGTAAAATGACATCAAAAACACAAAATGTGGGGGAGGGAAGTAAAAACATGTAGATATTTTAGCATGCATCTGAACTTAAATCACTACCAGTTTAAAACAAATGGATATAGTTATAGATCAACATACATAAACCGCATGGTAGCCATAAATCAAAAACCTACAATAAGCACACAAAAACTAGAGAGAAAGGAACACAAGCATACGACTAAAGAGAATCATCAAACCACAAGGGAAGAAACTAAAAGATGAACAGAGAAGAGTGACAAAAACAACCAGAAAATAAGTAGCAAAATGGCAATAAGTACGTACCTATCAATAATCACTTTAAATGTCAATGGACTAAATGCTCCAATCAAAAGACATAAGGTGGCCGATTGGATAAAAAACAGGACCCACCTATATGCTGCTTACAAGAGACTTACTTCAGAGCTAAAGACACACACAGACTGAAAGTGAGGGGATGGTAAAAGATATTTCATGCAGATGAAAACAACAGAAAACAGGGGTAGCAATATTCATATCAGACAAAATAGACTTTAAAACAAAATCTATAACAAAAGACAAAGAAGGGCATTATATAATGATAAAGGGATCAATAAAAGAAGAGGTTATAACACTCATTAACATATATGCCCCAATACAGGAGCACCTAAATATATAAGGCAAATATTAACAGACATAAAAGGAGAAATTGACAATAATACTATAACAGTAGGGGACTTTAACACTCCACTTACATCAATGGGCAGATCATCCAGGCAGAAAGTCAATAAGGAAACAATGGCCTTAAACGACATATTAGGCAAGTTGGAATTAATAAGTATCTATAAGACATTCATCCAAAAACAGCAGAAAATACATTCTTTGCAAATGCACATGGAATATTCTCCAGGACAGATCACATGCTAGGCCGAAAAACAGGTCTCAACAAATTTGAGAGGATAGAAATTGTATCAAGCATTTTTTCCAACCACAATGGTATAAAACTAGAAATCAATTACAGGAAGAAAAATGGGAAAAACACAAACACGTGGTGACTCAACAGAATGATACTTAAAAACCAATGGGTCAATGGAGAAATCAAAGAGGAAATCAAAAAATACCTCAAGACAAATGAAAATGGAAACACGGCTTTCCAAAATCTACGAGATGCAACAAAAGCAGTTCAAAGGGTTTATAACAATACAAGCCTACCTCAAAATACAAGAAAATATCAAATAAACAACCTAACCTACCATCTAAAGGAATTAGAATAAAAATAAACAAATTCTAATGTCAGCAGAAGGAAGGAAATAATAAAGATCAGAGAGGAAATCAATAAAATAGAGACACCTCCCCCCCAAAAAACAATAGAAAAAATCAGTGAAACCAAGAGCTGGTTTTTTGAAAAGATAAACAAAGTTGATAAACCTTTAGCCAGGCTTATCAAGAAAAAAAGAGAGAGGACTCAAATAAACAAAATAAGAAAAGAAAGAGGAGAAATAGCAACTGATATACCAAAAAATCATAAGACGATACTATGAACAGTTACATGCCAACAAACTTGACAACCTAAAAGAAATGAACAAATTTTAGAAACATACAACCTTCCAAGACTGAATCAGGAAGAAATAGACATTTTTTAATAGACTGATCACTAGTAGTGAAATTGAATTAGTAATCAAAAAACTCTCAGGAAACAAAAGTCCAAGACCAGATAGCTTCACAGGGAAATTCTACCAAACACAAAAAGAAGTGCTAATACCTATCTTTCTCAAAGTATTCTAAATAATTGTGGAGGAGGGGATACTCCCAAATTCATTCTATGAGGCCATCATTACCCTGATATCAAAACCAGACAAACACACTACAAAAAAAGAAAGTTACATACCAATATTGCTGATAAATATAGATGCAAAAGTCCTCAACTAAATATTAGCAAAACAACTTCAACACTATATAAAAAGGATCATATACCATGATGAAGTGAGAATTATTCCAGGGATGCAGATTTGGATCAATATCCATAAATTAATCAACATGATACACCACATTAACAAATTGAAGAATAAAAACCACATGATCATCAATAGATGCAAAAAAACCATTTGACAAAATTCAACATCCATTTACAATAAAAACTCTTATCAAACTTGGTATAGAGGGAACATATCTCAGTATAATAAAGGTCATTCATGACAAACCCACAGCTAACATCATACTCAATGGTGAAAAGCTAAAAGCTTTTCCTCTGAAATCAGAAACAAGAAAAGGATGCCACTCTTGCAACTTCTATTTAACATAGTATTGGAAGTCCTAGCCACAGCAATCAGACAAGAAAAAGAAGTTAAAAAAATGCAAATTGGAGGGAAAGAAGTAAAACTGTCATTATTTACAGATGACATGATACTATATATAAACCCTAGAGTCTCCACCAAAAAACTATTAGAACTAAAATGAATCCAAACTACTGAGCCTGCGTGTCTGGAGCCTGAGCTCAGCAACAAGAGAGGCCGCGATAGTGAGAGGCCCGCGCACCGCGATGAAGAGTGGCCCCCACTTGTCGCAACTGGAAAAAGCCCTTGCACAGAAACGAAGACCCAACACAGCCAAAAATTTTAAAAATAAATAAAGAATTATTTTTAAAAAATCATTAAAATGAATCCAGTAAAGTTGCAAGATACAAGATTAATGTACAGAAATCTGTTGGTTTTCTGTATACTAATAGTGAACTATCAGAAAGGGAAAGCAAGAAAACAATCCCGTTTAAAATTGGGATAATTTTAAACCCCTCAAAATAAAATATCTAGGAATAAACTTAACCAAGGAGGTGAAAGACCTGTACTCTGAAAACTATAAAACATTGATGAAGGAAATTGAAGGTGACACAAAGAAACATATATGTATCCAGTATTCACGAATTAGAAGAATTAATATTGTAAAAATGTCCATACTACCCAAAACAATCTACAAATTTAATGCAATCTCTATCAAAATACCCATGATATTTTTCACAGAACTAGAACAAATAATCTTAAAATTTATATGGAACCACAAAAGGCCCTAAGTTGTCAAAGGAATCTTGAGAAAAAGAACAAAGCTTGAGGTATCATGCTACCTGACTTCAGACTATACTACAAAGCTACAGTAATTAAAACAGTATGATACTGGCATGAAAAAACACACATAGATCAATGAAATAAAATAGATAGCCCAGAAATGAACCCACACTTATATGATCAATTAATCTGTGACAGAGGATGCAAGAATATACAATGGAGAAAAGACCATCTCTTCAGCAAGTGGTGTAGGGAAAGCTGGACAGCCTCATGTAAATGAATGAAATTAGAACTCTCCCTCATACCATATTTTAAAAAAAACTCAAGGTGGTTTAAAGACCTAAATATAAGACATGGCACCATAAAACTTCTGGAAGAAAATATAGACAGAACACTCTTTTGACATAAATCATAGCAAAATTTATTTTGGATCTGTATCCTAAGGCAAATGAATCATAAGCAAAAAAATAAATAAATGGAAACTATTTAAACTTAAAAGCATTTGCACAGCAAAGGAAACCAGGAAAATGAAAAGACAATCAACTGAATGAGAGAAAATATTTGCAAATGATATGACCGATAAGGGGTTAATATCTATATAGATATCTATATATCTATAGATATCTATATATCTATATATATAAACAGCTCATACAACTCAATATCAAAACAAAACAAAACAACAACAACATTAAAAAATGAGCAGAAGATCTGAATAGACATTTTTCCGAAGAACATATACAGATGGTCAACAAGCACATGATAAGATGCTCAACATTGCTAATTATCAGAGAAATGGAAATCAAAACCACAACAAGATACCACTGTACACCTGTCAGAATGGCTACCATCAAAAAGTCTGCAAATAACAAGCATTGGAGAGTATGTGGAGAAAAGGGAACCTTTGTACACTGTTGGTGGGATTGTAAATTGGTGCAGCCACTGTGGAAAACAGTATGAAGGTTTCTCAAAAAAACTAAAAATAGAATTACCATATGATCAAGCAGTTCCACTCCTGTGTATATATCTGGGAGAATGAAAATACTAATTCAAAAAAGATACATGTTCATTGCAGCATTATTTACAGCAGCCAAGATATAGAAACAACATAAGTGTACATCAACAGATGAATGGATAATGAAGGTATGGAGTGTATATATAAACAATGGAATATTACTCAGTCATAAAAAGGAATGAAATTCTGCCTTTTGAAACAACATGGATGGATTTGGAGAGTATTATGCTTAGTGAAATAAGTCAGACAGAGAAAGGCTAATACTCTATGCTATCACTTGTACATGGAATCTAAATAATAAAACAAACCAGTGACGATAACAAAAAAAGAAATAGATTCACAGATATAGAGAACAAACTAGTGGTTATCAGTGGGTTGAGGGTAGTGGGGAGGGGCAAGAGAGGGGTAGGGGATTAAGAGATACAAACTACAAAGTATAAAATAAATAAGCAACAAGGATATATTGTACAGCACATGGAAGTAGAACCATTATTTTGCAATGACGTTAAGTGGAGTATAATCACTATAATCACTATGTTGTACACCTGAAACTAATATAATATTGTAAATCAACTATACTTCCATTAAAAAAAAAAGAAAATCAGGAAGGATATAGAGTAAATGAATGACACCATCAACCAAATAGAACTGACATTATTGAAAAATCCTCTCAACAGCTGAAGAATGTACATTCTTTTCAAGTGCATATGGAACATTCACAAAGATAAATCTTACCCTCAGTCACAAAGCAAGGATTATTTTTTTAAAAAAATTTGAAATAACACAAAGTGTCTTCTCAGACCATATGGAATTAAGCTAGAAATCAATAAAAGAAACACAATAGGGAAATTTCCAAACACTTGAAAATTAAACTATGCACCTTTCAAATAATCCATGGGTCAAAGAAGATATTTCAAAGGGAATTAGAAATATTTTGAACTGAAAGAAAATACAAATATTGATACATCTCAAAATGTGTTGGGGGGCACCTTCCACATGGTGGAGGAGTAAGATGTGGAGATCACATTCCTCCCCGCAAATACATCAAAAATACATCTACAGGGCTTCCCTAGTGATGCAGTGGTTAAGAATCCACCTGCCAATGCAGGGGACAAGGGTTCAAGCCCTGGTCCAGGAAGATCCCACATGCCGCGGAGCAACTAAGCCCATGCGCCACAACTGCTAAGCCTGCGCTCTAGAGTCCATGAGCCACAACTACTGAGCCTGTGTGCCACAACTACTGAAACCCACCTGTGCTCCACAACAAGGGACGCAACTGCAATGAGAAGTCCGTGCACCACAAGGAAGAGTAGCCTCTGCTACCTGCAACTAGAGAAAGCCCCGCACAGCAACGAAGACCCAATGCAGCCAAAAATAAATAAATAAAATAAATAAATTTATTTAAAAAAAATACATCTACATGTGGAACAACTCCTACAGAACACCTACTGAAAGCTGGCAGAAGACCTCAGACTTCCCAAAAGGCAAGAAAATCCCCATGTACCTGGGTAGGGCAAAAGAAAAAAGAAAAAACAGAGACAAAAGAATAGGACAGGACCTGCACCTCTGGGAAGGAGCTGTGAAGGAGGAAAAGTTTCCACACATTAGGAAGCCCCTTCACTGGCAGAGAGGGGTGTGGGGGGGGGGGAAGCTTCAGAGCCACGGGAGAGAGTGCAGCAACAGGGGTGCAGAGGGCAAAGCGGAGAGATTCCTGCACAGAGGATCAGTGCTAACCACCACTCACCAGCCTCAGAGGCTTGCCTGCTCAACCACTGGGGCAGGGAGCTGAGGCTCAGGCTTCAGAGGTCAGATCCCAGGGAGAGGACTGGTGATGGCTGCATGAACACAGCCTCAAGGGGGCTAGTGCGCCACAGCTAGCCAGGAGAGAGTCCGGGAGAAACTCTGGACCTGCTTAAGAGGCAAGAGACTATTGTTTCAGGGTGTGTGAGGAGAGGGGATTCCTTCCCTGTCTACCCACAGAAGGCAGAGCACGGCCTAAACGAGCTCCAGAGACAGGCGTGAGCCATGGCTATCAGCATGGACACCAGAGATGGGCATGAAATCCTAAGGGTGCTGCTGCAGCCACCAAGAACCCTGTGTGCAAGCACAGGTCACTATCAACACGCCCTGGGAGCCTGTGCAGCACGCCACTGCCGGGGTCCTGTGAACCAGGGACAAATTCCGCGGGAGAACACACAGTGCACCTCAGGCTGTTGCAATGTCATGCTGGCCACTGCCGATGCAGGCTTACCCCGCATTTCAATGATAACTACTGTACCCCACCCCCGGCCCTGCCCCCACCCCAAGGCATGAGTGAGCCAGAGCCCCCTAATCAGCTGCTGCTTTAACCTCATCCTGTCTGGGCAGGAACAGAAGCCTGAGGGCAACCTACAAGCAGAGGTGGGGCTAAAACCAAAGCTGAACCCCAGGAGCTGTGTGAACAAAGAAGAGAAAGGGAAATTTCTCCGTGCAGCTTCAGGTGCAGTGGATTAAATCCCCACAATCCACTTGAGGTACCCTGCATCTGTGGAATACCTGAATAGACAATGAATCAAACCAAAATTGAGGCAGTGGACGTTGGGAGCAACTGTAGACTTGGAGTTTGCTGTCTGCGACTCTCTGATTTTTATGTTTATCTTAGTATAGTTTTTAGTGCTTGTTATCATTGGTGGATCTGTTTATTGGTTTGGTTGCTCTCTTGGGTTTTTTTTATTACTTTATTTTAATAAATTTTTATTTTTTTACTTTATTTTATTTTATATTATTTTATTTTTAATTTGTTTTTCTTCCCTTTTTTTCCTCCTTTTTCTTCTGAGCTGTGTGGCTGACAGGGTCTTGGTGCTCTGGCCTGGTGTCAGGCCTGAGTCTCTGAGGTGGGAGAGCTGAGTTCAGGACATTGGACCACTAGAGACCTCCTAGCCCCACATAATATCAATCAACGAGAGCTCTCCCAGAGATCTCCTTCTCAACGCTAAGACCCAGCTCTGCTCAACAGCCAGAAAGCTCCAGTGCTGGATGCCCCATGCCAAACAACTAACAAGACAGGAACACAACCCCACCCATTAGCAGAGAGGCTGCCTAAAATCATACTAAGCTCACAGACACCCCAAAACACACCACCAGATGCAGCCCTGTCCACCAGAAAGACAAGATCCAGCCCCACCCACCGGAACACAGGCACCAGTCCCTTCCACCAGGAAGCCTACACAACCCACTGAACCAACCTTACCCACTGGGGGCAGACACCAAAAACAACGGGAACTACGAACCTGCAACCTGCAAAAAGGAGACCCCAAACACAGTAAGTTAAGCAAAATGAGAAGACAGAGAAATATGCAGCAGATAAAGGAGCAAGATAAAAATCCACCAGACCAAACAAATGAAGAGGAAATAGGCAGTCTACTTGAAAAAGAGTTCAGAGTAATGATAGTAAAGGTGATCCAAAATCTTGCAAATAGAATGGAGAAAATACAAGAAACATTTAATGAGGACCTGCAGAACTGAAGAGCACACAAACAATGATGAACAACACAATAAATGAAATTAAAAATTCTTTAGAAGGAATCAATAGCAGAATAACTGAGGCAGAAGGACGGATAAGTGACCTGGAAGATAAAATACTGGAAATAACTACCACAGAGCAGAGAAAAGAAAAAAGAATGAAAAGAATTGAGGACAGTCTCAGAGACCTCTGGGACAACATTAAATGCACCAACATTCGAATTATAGGGGTACCAAAGAAGAGAAAAAGAAAGGGACTGAGAAAATATTTGAAGAGATTATAGTTGAAAACTTCCCTAACATGGGAAAGGAAATAGTCAATCAAGTCCAGGAAGTGCAGAGACTCCCACAAGGATAAATCCAAGGAGAAACACGCAAAGATACATATTGATAAAACTATCAAAAATTAAATACAAAGAAAAAATATTAAAAGCAGCAAGGGAAAAACAACAAATATTATACAAGGGAATCCCATAAGGTTAACAGCTGATCTTTCAGCAGAAACTCTGCAAGCCAGAAGGGAGTGGCAGGACATATTTAAAGTGATGGAAGGGAAAAACCTACAACCAAGATTACTCCACCCAAAAGGATCTCATTCAGATTTGATGGAGAAATTAAAACCTTTACAGGCAAGCAAAAGTTAAGAGAATTCAGTACCACAAAACCAGCTTTACAACAAATGCTAAAGGAACGTCTCTAGGCAGGAAATACAAGAGAAGGAAAAGACCTACAATAACAAGCCCAAAACAATTGAGAAAATGATAATAGGAACATACATATCAAGAACTACCTTAAATGTAAATGGATTAAATGCTCCAACCAAAAGACATAGACTGGCTGAATGGATACAAAAACAAGAACCATATATATGCTGTCTACAAGAGACCCACTTCAGACCTAGGGCCACATACAGACTGAAAGTGAGGGGATAGAAAAAGATATTCCATGCCAATGGAAATCAAAAAAAAAAGCTGGATTAGCAATTCTCATATCAGACAAAATAGACTTTAAGAAAAAGACGATTACAAGAGACAAAGAAGGACACTACATAATGATCAAGGGATCAATCCAAGAAGAAGATACAACAATTGCAAATATTTATGCACCCAACATAGGAGCATCTCAATACATAAGGCAAATGCTAACAGCCATAAAAGGGGAAATTGACAAGAACACAATCATAGTAGGGGACTTTAACACCCCACTTTCACCAATGGACAGATCATCCAAAATGAAAATAAATAAGGAAACACAAGCTTTAAATGACACATTAAACAAGATGGACTTAATTGATATTTATAGGACTTTCCATCCAAAAACAACAGAATACACTTTCTTCTCAAGTGCTCATGGAACATTCTCCAGGATAGATCATATCTTGGGTCACAAATCAAGCCTTGGTAAATTTAGAAAATTGAAATCATATCAAGTATCTTTTCTGACACCAATGCTATGAGACTAGATATCAATTACAGAAAAAAATCTGTAAAAAATACAAATACATGGAGGCTAAACAATACCTACTAAATAACCAAGAAATCACTGAAGAAATCAAAGAAGAAATCAAAAACACCTAGAAACAAATGACAATGAAAACATGACGACCCAAAACTTATGGGATGCAGCAAAAGCAGTTCTAAGTGGGAAGTTTATAGCAATACAATCCTACCTCAAGAAACAAGGAACATCTCAAATAAACAACCTAACCTAAAGCAATTAGAGGAAGAACAAAAAAACCCCAAAGTTAGCAGAAGGAAATAAATCATAAGGATCAGAACAGAAATACATGAAAAAGAAATGAAGGAAACAATAGCAAAGATCAATAAAACTAAAAGCTGGTTCTTTGAAAAGATAAACAAAATTGATAAATCATTAGCCAGACTAATCAAGAAAAAAGGGAGAAGGCTCAAATCAATAGAATTAGAAATGAAAAAGGAGAATTAACAACAGACACTGCAGAAATACAAAGGATCATGAGAGATTATTACAAGCAACCATATGCCAATAAAATGGACAACCTGGAAGAAATGGGCAAATTCTTAGAAAAGCACAACCTTCTGAGACTGAGCCAGGAAGAAAGAGAAAATATAAACAGACAAATCACAAGCACTGAAATTGAGACTATGATTTAAAATGTTCCAACAAAGAGAAGCCTAGACCCAGATGGCTTCAAAGGCGAATTCTATCAAACATTGAGAGAAGAGTTAACACCTATACTTCACAAATTCTTCCAAAATACAGCAGATGGAGGAACACTTCCAAACTCATTCTGCGAGGCCACCATCACCCTAATACCAAAACCAGACAAAGATGTCACAAAAAAAGAAAACTACTGGCTAATATCACTGATGAACATAGATGCAAAAATCTTCAACAAAGTACTAGCAAACAGAATCCAACAGCACATTAAAAGGATCATAAACCAGGATCAAGTGGGGTTTATCGCAGAAATGCATGGATTCTTCAATATACACAAGTCAATCAATGTGATAAACCATATTTACAAACTGAAGGATAAAAACCATATGATCATCTCAATAGATGCCGAAAAAGCTTTTGACAAAATTCAACACCCATTTATGATAAAAAAAACCTTCCAGAAAGTAGACATAGAGAAAACTTATCTCAACATAATAAAGGTATATATGACAAACCCAGAGACAACATTGTTCTCAATGGTGAAAAACTGAAACCATTTCCTGTAAGATCAGGAACAAGACAAGGTTGTCCACTCTCACCACTATTATTCAACATAGTTTTGGAAGTTTTAGCCACAGCAATCAGAGAAGAAAAAGAAATAAAAGGAATCCAAATTGGAAAAGAAGAACTAAAGATGTCACTTTTTGCAGATGACATGATACTATACAGAGAGAACCCTAAAGATGCTACCAGAAAATTACTAGAGCTAATCAATGAATTTGGAAAAGTAGCAGGATACAAAATTAATGCACAGAAATCTCTTGCATTCCTATACACTAATGATGGAAAATCTGAAAGAGGAATTAAGGAAACACTCCCATTTACCACTGCAACAAAAAGAATAAAATACCTAGGAATAAACCTACCTAGGGAGACAAAAGATCTGTATGCAGAAAAGTATAAGACACTGTTGAAAGAAATTAAAGATGATACCAAAAGATGGAGAGATATATCATGTTCTTGGATTGGAAGAATCAATATTGTGAAAATGACTATACTACCCAAAGCAATCTACAGATTCAATGCAATCCCTTTCAAACTACCAATAGCATTTTTCACAGAACTAGAACAAGAAATTTCACAATTTGTATGGAAACACAGAAGACCCTAAATAGCCAAAGCAATCTTGAGAAAGAAAACGGAGCTGGAGGAATCAGGTGCCCTGATTTCAGACTATGCTACAAAGCTACAGTAATCAAGACAGTATGGTACTGGTACAGAAATAGAAATATAGATCAATGGAACAGGATAGAAAGCCCAGAGATAAACCCACACACATGTGGTCACCTTATCTTTGATAAATGAGGCAATGGAGAAAAGACAGCGTCTTCAATAAGTGGTGCTGGGAAAACCAGAGCGCTACATGTAAAAGAATGAAATTAGAATACTCCCTAACACCATGCACAAAAATAAACTAAAAATGGATTAAAGACCTAAATGTAAGGCCAGACACTATAAAACTCTTAGAGGAAAACATAGGCAGAACACACTGTGACATAAATCACAGCAAGATCCTTTTTGACCCACCTCCTAGAGTAATGGAAATAAAAACAAAAATAAACAAATGGGACCTAATGAAACTTCAAAGCTTTTGCACAGCAAAGGAAACCATAAACAAGATGAAAAGACAACCCTCAGAATGGGAGAAAATATTCGCAAATGAATCAACGGACAAAGGATTAATCTCCAAAATATATAAACAGCTCATGCAGCTCAATATTAAAGAAACAAACAACCCAATCCAAAAATGGGCAGAAGACCTAAATAGACATTTCTCCAAAGGAGACATACAGATGGCCAAGAAGCACATGAAAAGCTGCTCAACATCACTAATTATTAGAGAAATGCAAATCAAAACTACAATGAGGTATCACCTCACACCAGTTAGAATGGGCATCATCAGAAAATCTACAAATGACAAATGCTGGAGAGGGTGTGGAGAAAAGGGAACCCTCTTGTACTGTTGGTGGGAATGAAAATTGATACAGCCACTATGGAGAACAGTATGGAGGTTCCTTAAAAAACTAACAATAGAATTACCATATGATCCAGCAATCCCACTACTGGGCAGATACCCAGAGAAAACCATAATTCAAAAAGACACATGCACCCCAATGTTCATTGCAGCACTGTTTACAATAGCCAGGTCATGGAAGCAACCTAAATGCCCATTGACAGACAAATGGATAAAGAAGTTGTGGTACATATATACAATGTAATATTACTCAGCCATAAAAAGGAACGAAATTGGGTCATTTGTTGAGACGTGGATGGATCTAGAGACTGTCATACAGAGTGAAGTAAGTCAGAAAGAGAAAAACAAATATCGTATATTAACGCATCTATGTGGAAACTAGAAAAATGGAAAGATGAACTGGTTTGCAGGGCAGAAGTTGAGACAGATGTAGAGAACAAACGTATGGACACCAAGGGGGGAAAACCGCGGTGGGGTGGGGATGGTGGTGTGCTGAATTGGGTGATTGGGATTGACATGTATACACTGATGTGTATAAAATTGATGACTAATAAGAACCTGCAGTATAAAAAGCAAACAAACAAACTAAAAAACAACTAATACTAAACTTTCTTTGGGTTATTTGTATGGAAATATGTTAATATAAATGTTTCAGACATTACATGAAATTTCTAAAAATTTTATATGTTCTGGTATAATGTTATAAGTCATAATTCTAGTTATTACTTTAAAATGTATATCTCAGCAATAACTAAATTTCCTTGTCAATTGCATTATTATGAACTTTCATCAAATCTTTAACTGTGGTCATTTTTAAGTCTTTTGTCATTTACAGACAGTTCTGGGTGTACTCTGATGCTTTTGCAAAAATGTTCCTATAAAAAGGTTTCGGGCTTCCCTGGTGGCGCAGTGGTTGAAAATCTGCCTGCCAATGCAGAGAACTCGGGTTCGAGCCCTGGTCTGGGAAGATCCCACATGCTGCAGAGCAACTAGGCCTGTGAGCCACAAGTACTGAGCCTGCGCGTTTGGAGCCTGTGCTCTGCAACAAGAGAGACCGCGACAGTGAGAGGCCCGCGCACCGCGATGAAGAGTGGCCCCCACTTGCCGCAACTAGAGAAAGCCCTCGCACAGAAACGAAGACCCAACACAGCCAAAAATAAATAAATAAATAAATAAAGTGTAAAAATTAAAAAATAAAAAAAAATTTTTAAAAAAAGGTTTCATCTTCAAGGAATTCATGGAAAAGACTGACAAGTACAGGTTTCTGGTAACTGACTATACTGCTAAACTGAATGAATAAGTATTTTCAGAATTCTAATGGAAAACTGATGAATTCATAAAAGTGCTAACAAAAGATCAAGATGAAAAAAAATTAATTACATGGGACTGAGTGAACTGATGAGGATGATAATAATTTTTGTGACTTTCTGTTTGAATTAAAAAAAAATCCCACAGGGACTCAGAGGCGAAAAATATACAAATCAATTTTCACTGCAAAGAAAAGGAGCTGTTACAGTGGAGGATTACTGGACTGAATGTCAATATTATGACACAGTATGATGTGTTTTGTGTTTGGTAATTGCAATCATTGTTGCTTTTGTTGTGATCATCCATTTACAGTGCTTGGTGTCAGTTTATTTATCTCTTGTAAAAATAAAATACAGGGCTTCCCTGGTGGCGCAGTGGTTGAGAATCTGCCTGCTAATGCAGGGGACACGGGTTCGAGCCCTGGTCTGGGAAGATCCCACATGCCGCGGAGCAACTGGGCCCGTGAGCCACAACTACTGAGCCTGCGCGTCTGGAGCCTGTGCTCCGCAACAAGAGAGGCCGCGATAGTGAGAGGCCCACGCACCGCGATGAAGAGTGGCCCCCGCTTGCTGCAACTAGAGAAAAGCCCTCGCGCAGAAACGAAGACCCAACACAGCCAAAAAAAATAAAATAAATAAAATAATTAATTAAATTTTAAAAAAACAACAAAAAACTTTTGATCTCTCCATCAGATCTAAACAAGGGCCTTGCCAAGTAGAGTATTCTTGATGGTAGGTTCTTCCCTTTCATCACTTTAAATATATCATGCCACTCCCTTCTGGCCTGTTGAATTTCTGCTGAAAAGTCAGCTGAGAGCTTATGGGAGTTCCATTGTATGTAACTTATTGCTTTTCCCTTGCTGCTTTTAAAATTGTCTCTTTAGCTTTAATTTTTGCCATTTTAATTACAATGTGTCTTGGTATGTTCCTCTTTGGGTTAATCCTATATGGGACTCTCTGTCCTTCCTGGACTTGGATGTCTGTTTCCTGTCCCTGGTTGGGGAAATTTTCAGCTATTATGTCTTCAGATATGTTCTCAGCACCTTGCCCTCTCTCTTTTCATTCTGGGACCTCCATAATGTGAATATTAGTGTGCTTGATCTTGTCCCAAAAGTCTCTTAAACTGTCCTCATTTCTTTTTCTGTTCAGTGTCAGTGATTTCTACTACTCTGTCTTCCAGCTCAGTGGTCTGTTGCTCTGTATCATTTAATCTACTGTTAACTCCTTCTACTGTATTTTTTATTTCAGTTATTGTATTCTTCATCTCTGTTTGACTGTTCTTTATATTTTCTAACTCTTTGTTTAAAACTTCTAACTTCTTGCTCTGTGTATCCATTCTTCTCCTGAGTTCTTTGATTATCTTTGTGATTATTACCCTGAACTCTTTCTTGGGTAGATTGCCTATCTCCACTTCACTTCTTCTTCTGTGATTTTATCTTGCTCCTTTGTTTAGAGCATGTTCCTCTGTCACCACACTTTGCCTAACTTGCTGTTTTTATTTCTATATATCTGGAAGGATCGGTTATGTTTCCTGACCTTGGAGAAATAGCCTCTTGTAGGGGACATCCTATGCATCCCAGCAGCACACTCCCCTCTCATCACCAGAGCCATATGCTCTAGAGGTGCCCCTTATGTGGGCTGCATGGGTCCTTTTGTTGTGGTGGGCTGACTACTGTGGGCAGTGTGGTAGGCTTTTTTGGCCCTTGGTCTAGTTGGTTGCCAGGCCTTGTCTTATGTGGAGGCTGCCAGCTGCTGCTTGGCAGGGGCAGGTCACAAGGCAGCTGACTGCAGAACCCCAAGGGAGCCTGGGGCTAGTGCTGACTCACTGGTGGGTGGAGTTGGGATCCAGGAGATCCTGGTGCTGGTTCCCACCCACTGGTGGATGAAGCCGGATCCTGGAGCTAGTGCCTGCCCACTGGCAGGCAGAGCCAAGTCCTGGGATCTGGCTGCAAGGCCCAGGGGTCCCAGAGCTGGTGTCACGCTGCTGTGGGTGGGGCTGGTTTCTGACACAGCTGGTTGTGGGGTCCAGTGTGTCCTGAAGCTTGTGTTGGCCTGCTAGTGGGCAGGGCCAGGGCTCAGCCAGTCCCAGGGCTGGTGCTGGCCTGCTGGTGAGTACTCTGGGTCCATAGGTTGTGGGACCATGTTTGTCCTGTGGCTGGTGTCTGCCTGATGGTGGGTGAGGCTGGCCCTGAGACTAGAACAGGCTTGCTTATTGGGTGGAGTCTGTGCCCAGCTGGTCCCAGAACAGTCCCAGAGCAGGATTTGGCCTGCTGGTGGGTGGGCTTGGTCCACAGGTTATAGGGCCGTGTTTATCCTGCAGTGAGTGTCTGCCCACTGATAAATGAGGCTGGTTCAGGGGCTAGAACAGGCTCATTGGTGGGGGCAGGGATCTGGAGCTGGTACCTGCCCAGCTGGGTCCTAAGGTCTCTGGCTGCAGGTCCCTGAAGGTCCCAGTTCTAATGCCTGTGCACTGGTGTGTGGGGCCAGATCCTGGGCCCTCTGGTGGCCAAGGCTGTGTCCAGGGACAGCTGTGGGCTCAGAGAGTCTTAAGTCAGCCTGTTTGCTGGTTGATGGAGCTGTGTCCCCACCCAGTTAGTTGCTTGTCCTGAGGCATCCTGGTACTGGTGCCTACAGGCTGTAGGGCAGGGGTGGGGCTGGGTCTGAGGCTGCTAAGCCAGAGGGAAGATCCAAAATGGCACTTGCCAGCAGCAGTGTCCCAACAGAATAAGCTCCAAAAAATGGCTTCCACTAGTGTCTATGTCCTCAGGGTGAGCTGCAGTTGCCTCCTGCCTCTCTTAAAGACTCTCCAGATCAGCAGGTAGGTCTGGCCCAGGCTCCTTTCAAATTACTGCGTCTGCCCTGTGTCCTGGGGCATATGAGATTTTGTGTGCACCCTTTAAGTGTGGAGTCTCTATTTCCCCCAACCCTCTGGGACTCTTGAAAGTAATCTCCACTGGTCTTCAAAGCCAAACATTCTGGGGGCTCATCTTCCCAGTGCAGGACCCCCAGGCTGGCCCCTCTCACTCTTTTGGGAGAACGTTTGCAATTGTAATCATTCTCCTGTTTGTGAGTCACCCACCAAGGGGTATGGGACCTGACTATATAGCAACTCTGCCCCTCCTACTTGTCTTGTTGTGGTTCCTTCTTTATATCTCATATCTTCTTTATATATTATCTGATAAGTTTTGGTCTTTTTCATCAATGGTTTTTCTACAAATAGTTGTAATTTTGGTGTGCCCATGAGAGGAGGTAAGCTCAACATCTTTCTATTCTGCCATCTTGGCCAATCCTTCTTGTGTGTTTTTACATACCAGGGCTCTTCCCTCCTACAGGAACAAAGGTAGTATTCAGACTAGTTCTTTTCCATGCTAATTGTACTATAGCATATGTCTTATTCTGGTCTATTCCATGGTCAAGGGCAGTCATGGTGCATCAATGTAAGTTACAAGTACCCCAGTGAACTTCCTCAAGTTTGAGGGTCCAAAAGCTTCCCCTAAGTATGCCCCTGGAGCCTCAGCAGCCAGGATGGAGGGTCACTGCTCCATGGACACTTTAGCCTCCATCTGTAATAAAATAGTCAAGAGGCCATGTTGAATCCAGTTACAGCCTTTTTCCAAAGCTGGCTCCTAGCATTATCCAGTATTATTATCCAGTATTATTTGTTGACTCTGCCTAGCCCACTTCACTAAAGCCTCATCACCTTTCCAGACTGAATTCCATCACTTACTTTTCTCCCTTTTCTGTCTGTGGGCCACTGTTGGTCAATCCACCATGCATGTTTTTGCCATTGTGGACTAATAGTCTGAGTGCAATTAGGATACATGTTTTGTACCCCAAAATGTTGGGTTCCCATACTAGCATTAGATGAGCAGTGGTCACATTTATATGTAATTTATTCTGAGTATGCCACAAGGCCTCCCGCAGTCTTCCTTGTTCACAGTGTGTCTGTTCCCCAGGGAAATTTGAACCACCACGTGATCCCCACTGCTTTAATACCATCAGGAACCCATTGGTTTCTACTATTCTGTCTTGTAGCTTTTCATCCACAGAAAAAGGATGGAATGTACTTGTGCATTGAACACTGTGTTATGTCAGTATGCTGCTGCTGTATTTTGTTCATGATAACCAGGGACATTTCTAAGCATTTGATCACTAAGGTTTGTAGTTACACAGTAATTAGTCTGCTGGGAGCCATATGCCACATGGTCTGAAGGCCTTGTAGGGAGTAGTCTCCAAAAATTCCTTCCCCAATGATATCCCCTGTAGTAGATATAACCTGAAAAACAGGAGTTAAGATACTGGCATGTCACTGGAATTTCACGGGACCATCAAGAATCGGTCCTGTTCACCAACACATCATATGACTACAATGTCTCCCAGAGTGATGTCAACTAGGTTTGCAGACTGCCATGTGACCTTGTCAAGTTCCTAGAGCAAACATATGAGTTTACCTTTCTGGATGTCTGGTATAATTGTGCTAAAAGACACTATCATTCTCTTGCCCTGAGATTATCTCAAGGCACCAATGTAATGCTGGATTTCCCTCATTGCGTAACCTGTTTATTTATTCCTTTGAGCTCAACTACTATTTCATCTTCTCTCCATTTGTCATTGGTTTTAACCCAAACTTTCCACCACTGCATTGGCCCAAATTGCAGCAGCAATATGAGTCCAGCAAGTGCCTCCCCCTCAGTCCACTCCCTTTCACCTTCATAGAGAGATGGCTTACATAGGTGCGGAACTATCAATTCTCTATTAAACCGCTGCTCTGAGGATTGTATGCAACATTACATGTCCACTTATTGAGGTGTCTCTTTGCTTAGATGGGTTATAAAGTGAGTTCCTTGGTCTGAAAAATGTGACTTGGCAGTCAAAATGGGTACAGTATCTTCGGTTTGGTCCCTTTATGGTATTTTGAACACTTGCATCTACCAAAAGGTAAGCAAACCCCAGTCCAGAGCCAGTGTCTATTCCTGCCTGGACCCATTTATACCCCCTGAAAATACTGGCAGTGATCTCATATAGTCTACTTACAGCTGCATGTAGGATCTCCAAATGGGCATCGACACGTTCTACTTTAATGTGCCCCTTTAGTTCCTAGAGTGGTTTCATAGGGCCATGCCCTACATTAACATCAATTTAATAGTCCAGTTTTCCATGGCCCTTCTGCCTAGTTATATGGCAAGTTTATTGGCCACTGCCCATGAATCAGTGATAAAAGCCCTTCAGTAAAAACCCATACTGAAGGGCTTTTATCATTTGTGTTTCAATTATTTCATTACAACAAGAGAAGAGCATGCAATTCAGCCCATTGAGCTGATTTGTTCTTCAACTAGAGTTTTTCCATCAGTCAATTGTAGTGCACTGACCTTCCAGCCACTATGTTGTCTGTCTACCTTGGCACTGCCATTTGTAAACTAAATGACTCTTTATTAGTCAATAGAGAGCTGTGGACCCAGCAGGTCCTCAGGTGGTTCCAAAGCTGCCTTACAGGAAAGAAGGCCACCTGCCCATGAATATGATGAGTACTTCCTTCCCTTCCCCCACAGCACATTCCTGTATAAACCATTTCCATATTATTATGGAACTCTTCTGGGCACTGCCTTTCTTGTATTAGAGTGTGTCTCTAATATCACCCAACATATTATGGGTATTTCAGGTTTCAAAATTATTTTATACCTTCACTCATAGGGGTAGTGTCAATTAATAACAAATCGCAAGCTAGTAATTTTGTCTCAAACAGAATACATGGTACCACCATGTCTGGAAATTTTCCAGTCCAAAATCCCAGTGGTTACCACTGGGTGGCACTCATGGGCTTTTGCCATGAGCTCCAGTCTGTGTAAATGCTCCATGAGCAAGCAAGCCATCCTCCTTCCCCATGGGCCACACAGGGCTATTGTACAGAGAATTTTTAAGTACCAGGACTCCAACTTCTAATACGTCATTAAAGTGGTTATCTCTTTGTCCACCAGACATCCAATACTGTTTCAAATTAACAGCCTGTATGGGCTCAGGCAATTCCATATTTCTCATTAATACAGTTTTATGTCTTCTGTTTTACAATACTAGGTAGGGGAAATGACTCCCAGTCAGACATACTATCCATTGATTGATTAATGCATTTAGGTAAAAGAGATGCAACCACGTCACATAAATTCCATTCAAACATTCCAATTTTCCTCCATATTTTCATCTATCAAACATTTCTTCCTCTATCCTCCCAATCTAACTGTAGCCCCCATCAGGACCTCACCACCAAGTTTTGAATCACAGTGCATAGGGGTCCCAATGTCAGCATGTCCCAGAAAAGTTTCTTCTCCAGTGCCTGGCCAATTTCCCCCCATATATCTGCATGGCCTTGAGACCCTAAGTGGGGACTGGGTCAAAAGACACTGATCAATACTGATCCAGAATAATTTGCTGGACCATCACCTCCAGTGACTCAAGATTAGATTTCTCATAGTCATCTTTGCCTTCTGGTTTTTAATTCCTCCAAAGTAGAGTAAATAGAGCATATTTGTTTATGTCTCTTCAATGTTGGAGGAGTAGCAGGGGTTCCTGTTGGTCCATCCAACCTCCATTAGTGTTTCATTAAGACTTTTGTTTCAACTCCATCAATGTCCATTTTATTCATTCTATTTCTTAACTGTTTAAATATTTCCATGCTTCTGGGAAAAGTCCCTTGACTATCCCCAAATTACTGGTTTCAATAATTTCTTTGTGTTGTCTCCCTGCCACTTGGACTACCTTCTTGGTGATCAGGAGTCTTAGAAGTGCTTGTTATTTGTTGTTCCAAAATAATTTTTCCCCTTGGTCATGTCCCTGAGGCTAGTAGCCATAGCTCAGATCAGCTGAAATACAAGCTTGACAAACAGCATCAGCTTCCCCATTCAACACTCTCCTTTACTTTCATTTTAGCTATTCAGACAATAATAACCAAGGAATTGTATAATTAACTTGTTTTTCTCATTATTTTGCATTTTCTTATGTATTTAGTAAGCCAACTTCTCAGGCATTGGGTCTATCAGTTCTAAATTCCATTGGTAACTTTTACCTCTAGTAATTGATCACAGCACAGCTACTGTTTCATACCATGGGTATCAAAGTTTCATCAACACCACCCCTTCAGCCTTCCTCTTCCAAAAGGATGCTTTCATAGTGTTTCAGTAAGTCAGGATCACTACAGCCCAAATCCCACTTCTGACACCAAGTGTGTCAGGGATTCCCCAAGGCCACCCTCATGTTTGGTGATTTGCTAGATGATCTTACAGGACACAGAAAAGTTGATATACTCACAGTTATAAATTATTATAGCAAATAGATACAGATTAAAATCAGCAAAGGAATTAGGTACATAGGTGGAGTCCAGGAGAAACCAGGTGCAAGTTTCCAGTTGTCCTCTCTCAGAGGAGCTGCACAGACAGCACTTAATTATTCCTGCAATAATGAGTGACAACATGTGTGAAGTGTTACTAATCAGGGAAGTTCACCAGAGCCTTGGTGTCCAGGAATTTTATTGAATGTCTGTCATGTAAGCATGGAGCACCTTAGTCTTCAGCCCATCCAGATATCAGACTGACATAGCATAACCCAGAGCCCCAGGCAAACAAAAATAGGCATTCACTATAAACCACATTGTTAGCATAAATTATCTAGCATGGCCCAAGACCCTGGGTAAACAAAGACATTCTTATCAGACAGGATAGTCCAAGGGCTTAGAAGTTATCTGCCAAGATCCAGTCAAGGGCTACTCATTTCCTTGGAATGTGCCAAGTTTAAGCATCCCAAGACTTCTGAGTTAACCCCTTACTACACAGTCTTGAATACTTTTGGTTAGCTTCCTACTAGGTATTATATATTTTTATTTGCTAATTCTATTACTTATATTATGAAAGCTGTTTTTGCATATATATTAATATACCACACTACTTTCTGAATTCCCTTACTAGTTGTTAAATCTGGTTTTCATGGGTTTTCCAGGTACACAATTCTGTCACTTCCAAACACTTATAGTTCCAGGAAAGTATAGTTCCTGATATTTATGTTACAAATTCTTATCATAAGATTATTTTATAATCATTGATATTCTATTAATTTCTAGAATGCCAGATATCACTTTCATTCTTTAAAAGTACAGGAAAGCATTAAGACCAACACAGTTCATGAGTGTTCACTACCTTTAGCTCCTATGTGAGTAACATTTTTGCTGCTTTCAAGTTCAACCAGAGTCTGTATATTTAATGTTAGATGGATTAAAAACAAGCCTTTAGAAAGGTTACCTTGAAAATAATAAAATCTAAACCTACAGAAGAACAATTAAAATACACAGATGATTTGACCATGCCATCTGCATCCTTGTCTCCTTCTCCAATGTCTTGGCTCACCCCTTTCCAGGAAATCAAATCATAGCCTTAGCTGGCCTCTATTTCTCTGGGCCTTTACATCTAAATAATACTCCTTTATGCTGTATGCTACATGTATTGCCAGAGCATCATTCTAAAACACAAGTCTGATTATGCTCCAAATTCTCTATTTCCTATGTAAAATTTAAATCTTAGCACAGTCCAGAAGAACTTTACAACATGACACTAGCTTTGTCCTATCCAGTACCTACTCTTATCATACAAACCTACTCGATATTCCCCAAACATTTCATGCATGTTGCTATGGACTGGATTGTGCCCTCCCCCATATTCATATATTGAAACCCTAACCTCCAAAGTGATGTTTTTGGAGATGGGGCCTTTGGGAGATAATTAAATTTAGATGAGGTCATAAGTGTGACCCTCACAATGGGATTAGTGCTTTTACAAGAAGAAACACCAGAGCATTCTCTCTCTCTCTTCCATGTGAGGACACAGTGAAAAGACAGCCATCTATAAGCCAGGAACAAAGGCTTCACCAGAGAGTAACCATGCTGATATTTTGATCTTGGGCTTCTAGCCTTCAGAACTGTGAAGAAATAAATTTCTGCTGTTTAAGTCACCTAGTCTATGGTATTTTTTTATGACAGCCTAACAATTCTCTGCCAATTCCAATGTGTGTGTGTGTGTGTGTGTGTGTGTGTGTATGTGTGTGGACGGAGAAGAGTGGTTTCACCACCAACAAGCAAATCTTGGACACCGGCTGAAAGTCCTACAGTTTAACCCAATTCTGACACTATTTACTTGGAGATAGCATCAGATTCCACAGGGTAAGAGCTCAGTCCCACATGACCGCCCTCTAGTTCAGCTGTCAATTGCAAGCCCGTGTTGTCACCTGTACTTCTGACCATCTGGCTACAGAATGGAGGTTCCCATGACTCCCTCCTAAGATTTGATTAACTTGCTAGAGTGGCTCACAGAGCTCAAAAAACCTGCTTACTCACTGGATTACCAGTCTATTACAAAGGCTATAAATCAACAGCCAAATGAAGAGATACATAACGTGAGGTCCTGAACAAGGAAGCTTCTGTCCCCGTGGAGTTTGGGATCCAGCATGGTGGCATGTGGAACCATTCTGGTTGTCCAACCCAGTTCTCCAAAGCCCCTCCTTTTGGGTTTATATGGAGTCTTCATTATATAGGCATGATTGATTAAATTGTTGGCCATTGGTTTTTTCTTATAAATCACAATATTGCACAGCTGAAGCTGACCAAGAAACATGTTTATATCCCCCAGAAGTAGTGTTTTCTGTTCCTTCTGTTTATTTCTGCCTGGAGGTCCCTACAGGACCTCCAGCATACAGGACCTGCAACTTAACTGTGGCCCAGTACAAATGAAAATCCATGACCTCTTATTCAGCAAGCAGCAAAAAAGTGCTGTGAAAGGTACCAATACAGAAAGTGCTTTTCTTTCTTCTGCTTTCTCTCGCTTGTTTTTATTTGCTACCTAATGTCATTCTAAGTAAAGAAAAAATAAATTTTAAAATTGTAGTATGAATTTTACCACTTATCTTTATATTATGTGATGCCAGTTTTAAATGCAAATATAAGAACATTCAGCTCATATGTAGAATCACTGAAATTACACAATCCATTGCTCATATGTGCATACAGATTCCATTCTTACCTAGGCGAGGAAATGCTGCACAAATCTAGGTCAACTGTTTTTATTTCACTTCTTGATACACTCACATTCTGCCAACACTTTCATCTTTCTAGTGAGCGAGGGAAAACTAAAAGAAAAGTGTCTGTGAGCAGCCCTGTCTTCCCCTTTCCTTCCATGTCATCATTTTCAGCTAAGTGGTTGGCCAACGTTGGGGAAGTAGCACAGATAAGAAAGAATAATGATAGGTCATTGGTGTTTCCTTGAAGCCACTGTCTTCTTTCTGTGTTTGAAGCAAGTTCTGTGTTTAAAGCAAGTTCTGCTTGAAGTGGCTTTCAGGCAGTCCCCCCAAAGCCCAGTTCACCCAGCTGTAGCCATCACAGGCTTACCTCATACCTCTCCACTTGGCTCCTTTGGCTGTACACCCAAGCCCTCTCCATGCACGACTACACCAGACTTGTTCTGTTGGGCAAGAGATGTGTCTCAAACTGGGCTTCTCTGAGGGCCTGGCCCTGTCTTTCCCTTCATGTGCTAGGCACTGTGCTAGGTATGGGCAGGCAGCTGTCAGCAACATGACCAAGGCCCTGCTCTCATGGGACTTGTGTTCTATAGGGACAACCTGGAGGTCGATGAAAAGGAGAAGAGAGAGAAAATAGATAAACAAAAAAGCATGGTAAGTGCAGTGCCACTGCTCCCCAAACCATGCAGGGTGAGGGGAGGACAAGGCAGCAGCAAGAGGTCCCATGAAGCTGGGACAGGAGGGCAGAGAGGAGGAGCCATCAGAAAGGTTGGGATGAACATCCTGCTGGAGGAATGCAGCACCCGTATGCCTAAGTGAGTGGCAGCTGGTGAAGTGGAGCATGCAGGAGGAGAGGGGTCCATCCAGGCCAGGCAGGACCTATGAATAAGGATAGGACCCTCGAGCTCCTTCTCAGAGCAGTGAGGGCACTGAGGGATGTAAGGCTTCAGGCCTTCCACCTGCCTTATTTTTTGTGGATCACGGTAACTCCTGGTGGGGAAAGCATGGAGAGGCAGAGCAGGAGATCTTGATGGTGAGCTGGCTGAGGAGGTGGCAGTGGAGATTAGAGAAGGGGAAGGAATCCTGTAGTCAGCGCACTGTGGGCACCACAAATACTCTGAATGCATTGCAGTAAGGTCAGAGCTGTCAAGTACTTCTCTCTGGGTAGACTTTCTTTCTAAGTTGGGCAGGTTGTTATATACTCCTGTCTTCAGTCCTCCCTCAGATGCTTCTTCCTGCAAAATAGGGGTTGACAAAGCACAGCCCAGGGCCAGAGCCAGCCTGCCACCTGTTTTGGTTCTACCTGTGATATAAAATGATTTTTACATTTTAAAATGGTTGAAAAAAATTAAAAGAAGAATATTTCATGAAGTGGAAATTATATGAAATTTAAATTTCAGTGCCTTTAAACAGTTTTATTGGAACACAGTCACACCCATTCATGGACGTGTTGCCTATGCCGCTTTGTGCTAAAAGGATAAGTTGAGTAGTTTGTGGTCCACAAGGCCTAAATATTTACTACCTGGCTCTTTACAGAAAGTTTGTCAATGCCGCTCGAAAACCCTGGGAGAAGGCAAATCCTTCCTTCTCACTTAGTAACGACCAGAGATGAACATAAGGAAAGAACACAGTGGTGCAGAGGACAGCATGCACTAAGGCATGGAGATAGGAATGAGGTCAGCATCCACACACAAACACCAAGAGCCCACTCTGTAAGAAAGACCCTGTGGGGACTTCCCTGGCAGTCCAGTGGTTAAGACTCCATGTTTCCAATGCAGGGGGCACAGGTTCAATCCCTGGTCAGAGAACTAAGATCCCACATGCCACAGGGCATGGCAAAAAAAAAAAGAAAGAAAAAAAAGATAGGCCTTGTGGAGGAGAGAATGAGAGTAGATGGGGTGAGTAGGCCATGTCTTGTCAGGAAGTGGCAGAAGAAGGCGGTGTTGTGGTACCATTTGCAACCTGAACCATGGGCTTAATGTGGAAGCCAAGCCACAGAAGGTCTCAGGAGGCCACTATGTCATTCCAGCAAGATGTGAGATCCTAAAGGGACAGATGAAAGATGTGTCCAAAAGTGGAAGCAATAAGAATTGGTTCATCTTCAAGGAATTCATGGAAAAGACTCTGACAAGTACAGTTTCTGGTAACTGACTATACTGCTGAACTGAATGAATAAGCATTTTCAGAACTCTAATGGAAAACTGATGAATTCATAAAAGTGCTAACAAACAAAAGATCAAGATAAAAAAAATTAATTACATGGGACTGAGTGAACTGATGAGGATGATTATAATTTTTATGACTTTCTGTTTGAATTAAAAAAAAAAATCCCACAAGGACTCAGAGGCAAAAAATATACAAATCAATTTTCACTGCAAAGTAAAGGGGCTGTTACAGTGGAGGATTACCGGACTGAATGTCAATATTATGACATAGTATGAGTGTGTTTCGTGTTTGGTAATTGCAATCATTGTTGCTCTTGTTGTGGTCATCCATTTACAATGTTTGGTGTCAGTTTATTTATCTCTTGTAAAAATAAAATACAGTGTGTGTGTGTGAGTTGTGGGAAAAAATTTTAAAAAGGTTTAAAAAAAAAAAGAATTGGTAACTGACTGCTTAAAGGGAAAGAGAAAGAATTGAGTCAAAACTGACGCCAGGGGGCTTCCCTGGTGGCGCAGTGGTTGAGAATCCGCCTGCCAATGAAGGGGTCACGGGTTCGAGCCCTGGTCTGGGAAGATCCCACATGCCGCGGAGCTACTAGGCCCGTGAGCCACAACTACTGAGCCTGCGCGTCTGGAGCCTGTGCTCCGCAACAAGAGGCTGTGACAGTGAGAGGCCCGTGCACCGCGATGAAGAGTGGCCCCCGCTTGCCGTAACTAGAGGAAGCCCTCGCACAGAAACGAAGACCCAACACAGCCATAAATAAAATAAATAAATTAATTTAAAAAAAAAAAAAACTGACGCCAGTTTCTAGCCAAGTTTGAACTGGGGAAAAAGGATTCACCACAGAGAGAAGAAATAAAACTGATGCTATACAATGGAGGTGAGGTAACAGCGAGACAGTTAAAAATATCCTTTAAGCAGACATGAACTAGAAGTCAGGACACAGAGTCTAGATAAAATGCTAGGCAGCCATCAATTCAGAAACAAATGCAGTCTCCAGGGCAAGAACTTGAAGCAAGGAAAGCCACAGAACAAGCCCTGGTTTCTATTAGGAGGTTAGAGGGGAAATCCATAGGAGGAAAGAGAAGAAGCAGAGACCAGAGAATCTGGATATTATTACACCACACAGGCAGAGGGAAAAGACCCTCAAGAAAGGGCCACCACTGTAGGGGCCAGAAGGCATCCTGCAAGGAAGACCTCCTGTCAACACCTTGCAGTTAAGTGTGAGAAGGAAGGTAGAGCAGACAATATGGAGGTAGATAGTCGTGACCAATGATGGCACATTGAGGAGAATAAGGGGGAAATCACCAACACGAATGCATGTGTGTGAAAAGAATATTAAAGTTAAATTACTAAGTGAAAAGTTAAAATTGTAGTCTAATATCTCACAGTAGAGGAGAAAAGCAAAACAGAGATTAGAGTTTTTGTTTTTTGTTACTAAGAAGACGATTAAAGTCACACTATAACAAATTTTAGACTTCCATAAGAAAATAACTGACAGAGATGAAGGTTGAATTGAACATTACATAATTAAGAATCCAATTTTACTGGACCTGAGATGAATAAATAAAACATATACCAGGGCTTCCCTGGTGGCGCAGTGGTTGAGAATCTGCCTGCCAATGCAGGGGACACGGGTTCGAGCCCTGGTCTGGGAAGATCCCACATGCCGCAGAGCAGCTGGGCCCGTGAGCCACAATTGCTGAGCCTGCGCGTCTGGAGCATGTGCTCCGCAACGAGAGAGGCCGTGATGGTGAGAGGCCCGCGCACCGCGATGAAGAGTGGCCCCCGCTTGCCACAACTAGAGAAAGCCCTCGCACAGAAACGAAGACCCAACACAGCCAAAAATAAATAAATAAATTAATTAAAAAAAAAAAAAAACATATACCAGGTTTATTACTTTTTTCCCTTAAGTTTTCAAATTGAACAGGATAATCTTAAATTATATCCCACATTAAACTAAAGAATTTAGGTTTAAAAGCTGGAAAATAAATTAACAAGTGATAAGGGATAGGACAGAGGTCAAAGACAAAGAGAGAACACTGATATCACATAGACAGATGGAGAGGGATCACTCACATGGAAAGCAGAGTATCTGCATAATGCTTACTTGCTCTCAACACACATTCACTGAATGTGAACAACACACAATGTACAAAGTAAATGAGATATTGCTCTTCCTTCAATAGATTTACTGTCTAAAATGCTGCATTTATAAAATAGAACCTATTTTCTTAGTGAATCTGAGAAAGAACTCTAGTAACCTGATTTACTTTATAATCATTCAACCTAGGTTTTTGTTGACTCCATAATAGCAAATCTATTGGTTGGAACTAAGGGGGTAAAAAAAGCACGTCTAAAATGTAAATTCCATAATGACTTTAACTCTCAGCAGTGTACGAAAAAAAATCTTCATTTTGTGTCAGGAAAAGCCTAAACTCCTAAAGTTCTTACATCTGAATTGTGGAAGACAGAAGCCCTGATGTTATCCATATTCAGCAAGTGGAACATCTTGAGAGCTCCTTCCCAATTAGAAGCTTTGCTCTTCTCTCTACTTCTCAAATACAGGCAGAAAAGATAACTTGTAAAATGCAAAAACTAAGTAAGAGAGAGAGAGAGGAAGGGAAATAGGAAAGAAGGGGGAGGAGGAAGAGAAGGAGAAAAGAAAAGAGAGAACACTACTTAACATCCTAAAATGATCTGACAAGGACTTTTCCTTAGATTTATTTTTGTTTCCTTACCATTTCTGTGGTCTTCAAAAATGAGTCATAATTCAGCTGCACATATTAAAACCCCCCAAAAAACAGTACATTTTATTTCAGCTTGAAAGTAGACATGTGGTTTGGAGTTTTAAAGTAATATAGAACCAAGTCATACTTTCTCCCTTCATGATCCACTTCAAAGCTATTTATGATGTGTCAGCTCTGGTGTGAGGTCAGCCATTTGCACATCATATGAAACAAGTTTAATTATGGGAATGTTAGAGAAATATAAGTAAATTAAAAGTGTGCATCTCAGAAAGAAGGTGCACATTCCCATAGAATTCATTTATGATTCTTTTATGGAAGTTATGTCACTGAGTCCAAGCGCGCTCTGCACGTCGCATGACAGGCCAATAAATTGGGAGATGAGGTGTTGAGGCAAGGAATACAACTTTATTCGGAAAGCCAGGAGACCGAGAAAAAGGCAGACTAGGGTGCCCCCTAAAAAATCTTATGGGGTCTGGATGCCAGTTTCTTTTATAGAATCAGAGAGAGAGAGGGGGTGAAGAAGTAAAGTAAAAAGGGCCATCAGTCTTGCAAAACATCTCCTGGAATGGCCAGCCTTGGGGAGGGCATGTGTTAATTTCTTCCTTTCCGCAGCCATTCACAGGTGGGCAGGGTCAGATTGTCTTCCTGTGAGCTGAACAAAGGCACTTTAGGTTCATATTCAGGCAGAGGGGCAGGGTTCCCTGAGGTAGACCATTATGTATGATTATAATAACAAAAGCAATGAAAAGCAAAGGTTAAAGTCAAAGAAACAGATCCAACATGGGGTCGAAATTGGCTCTTCCCTGTTACAGTTAGACATTGAAAATGGGATATATTAATCTGTAGAAAGATAATTGTCCAATCTATGAATAGTCACAATTTATTTCCTATACTAAGGAATGCCAAATCCTAATTAGATGCTCCCCTCTTGCTGTTTTTAGGCATTTATACAAAAATACTAAAACTGTCAGATTTTTTAAAGTGGAACATAATTTTTAAACTGTGCTTAGCAGCTAGATCTCTGAAAACACCTTTCAAAATAGAAATAGGAAATTTTTGAAAAGTGATATAGAAATTAAAATTAGGTGTTTAAAGAATTATTTCTGCTTCTAAGATGAAGTAACAAAAACAGATGAAGTATATGAGACAATTATTTTTCTGACATTGGCTCTCAAAGGTGAAGGAAAATGACCCTGAAAGAGGGGAAGCAAATAAGGAGAGACCTAGGACTGTCCACAGTTCACTGCCTGGAGAGAGCATTCAGGGTGCAACAGGAAGAGGTGACTCCAGGGGGAACAGGTGGTCCACCTGAGTTGAGGAGAAGGAACTGAGAGTCTGGGGAGAACCAAGCCACTAAAGTTTACAGAGCAGAGTGCACAAGAGGAGAGAACTACATGGAGAAAGAGCTCTGAAGATTTCCAGAAGGTCCCCTTAGAATACTGAGTACTGAGCAGTGTGTGAGTGTGGGGATGCCACCCAAGGCTAGGGAAAGAACCACGAGTGAGGAGTGAGAGAACAATCACCAGAGATTTGCAAGGCTGGGAATAGTTCCTGCTCCACCAGTCAGAAGAGAAAACATTGCAATTCTCAGGCTATTAGATAGGGTACTCAGGAGGGTACTTCCTTGGTGGTATAGTGGAATCAGCCCTAGAACAAAGGTTGCTCTGGTTGTTACCAAATGCAATTCATGTGCCTGACTCACAGTGAGGCTAAATATACCAAAACATCAGCATTTAGAGCAGAGAAAAGTTTATTGCAAGGCCAAGCAAGAAGAATGGGTGGCTCATGCTCAAAATCCCTGAACTCTCTGATGGTTTTTAGGGAGAAGTTTTTATAGGCAAAATTTGGAGTGAGGGCTGCAGGGTGTGTGACTTTCTTCTGACTGGCTGGTGGTGAGGTAACAGGGCAGTGTTCCAGGAATCTTATGTTTAGCCTGAAGTTACCATCCTCTACCTGGGTGAGGACCTTAGTTCCTACAGAAGAACTCAAAGATATTGTTATGTATATTCCTTGAGGAGGAACCAGGACACTTCCCCAAGGTTACACTATTGTTTCTTGACTGCTTCTCCTTTCTTTCTGCATTCCCTACCTTCCTTAATTAGCAACTATTTGAATCTGCCCTTTGGAACTCAGGGAAGGTCAAGGAGGCTGAAGCCTTTTGCCTGCAAATAAGAAACGGGGGACACAGAAGGGATTTGTACCAGGGAAGGTCCCACAGGGTCTTGCTCCATTTCATGGTCTTACATAACATCTCTCAAGAGCAAACCTTGAAAGATCAAACTGTTACCAAGTGACTTAGCTGCGTCTCTAAACAATGTTCACTAATGTTCACAGGAACCCAAAATTAGCCAGCATTCAGCAAGGTAAAACTCACAGTGTCTGGCATGCAAAGAGTTAGGAAAATATGACCCATAATGAGAAGAAAAAATCAATTAATAAAAATAAGCCCAGAGATGATGCAGTTATTAGGATTAGTAGATAAGGACATTGAAATAATTATCATAGCTGTATTCCATGTTCAATGTTCAAGAAAGATTGCACAGGTTATTAGGGATAGGAAAAATATGAAAAATACCCAAATCAAGCTACCTAAAATGAAAATACAATCTCTGAGATGAAAAATACTGGATGGGACTAACAGCAGATTAGACAATAAAGAAGAAAAAATGGGTGAACTTGAAGAAATAGCAGCAGAAACTATCCAAAGTGAAACACAAAGAAAAAAGATTGAAAAAAATTAATGGAGCATCAGTGAGCTGTGGGACAAATTCAGTCAGATTAATACACATATAATCGGAATGAAACAGGAAGGAAGGGGGCAGGGCACAAACTTTAAAGGAATGACATGGCCCAAGGACATGACATAAACTGATTAGAACAAAATGGGTCCAAGATGGCCGACAAGTTGACTTCCATTAGACCTTGAGCCTCAGTATATGCTCACTGTAACACATCAGCAAGCTAAATGACACACCCACAGGCGCCATGACAGTTCCAAGGCCGACCATAAGGATAAAAAAGTGGGCAGTGCCCCATTTCCTGGAAATTCCCACCCCTTCCCAAAATAGCTGGAATACTCCTCCCATTTATTAGCCTATGAAACTACCCACCCCTATAAAAACTGACAACCCCATACCCTGGTGCCTTTCTCACCTTCTGAGATGGCCCACACTCTGTCTGTGGAGTGTGTTCCTCTCTAAATAAATCCACTTCTAACCTATCACTTTGTCTCTCACTGAATTCTTTCTGAGATGAGACATCAAGAACCTGAGCTTCATTAACTCCTGAAACCAGGTGTGTGATCTCAGTTGGAAGACTGTGGGTTTTGGCCAGGTTCGAGTCCCGGCCATGTGGGTTAGAGTCCCAGTCAGGGTTTTGGCCAGGTTCGAGTCCTGGCTGCATGGGTTCAAGTCCCATTCAGGGTTCTGGCTGGGTTAGAGTCCTGGCCTCATGGGTTCAAGTCCCAATCTGAGGTGCATGGTTTCAGGAGTCCCTGTAGGAGAAAAGAGGGAAAGGGAACATTATTGAAAAAAATAACATCCCCCAAATTTCCAAATCTGATAAAAACTCTAAACCAGTGGTGCTCAACTGGGGGTGACTTTGCCCTTGAGGACATTGGCAATGTCTGGAGTCATTTTTGGTTGTCACAGAGGAAAATAATACTGGAATCTAGTGGGTAGAAGCCAGGAATGCTAAACATCCTATAATGCATAGACAGCCTCCACCAGGCCCCATAGTGCTGAGACTGAGAAACTCGGCTCTAAATCTGCAGGTCCAAGAAGCCCAATCAGCCCCCAGCACAGAGGGGTGGGGGGGAGAGAGAGAGAAGAGAACAACACGAAGGCATGTCATAATTGGATTGCCTTAATCTGTGATAGAGAAATCTTAAAAGTAGCCAGGACAAAAAGGCATATTATGTCACAAAATCAAAGATAAGAATGATAATGAACTTCTCTTCAGAAGCAATGAAAGCCAGAAGATAGTGCAGCAAGATATTTACAGGACTGGGGTCTAAGTGTGGGGCTGTAAACCTACATTTCTATAATCAGCAAAAATATTTAGAAAACTAAGGCAAAACAAAGACTTTTTCAGATATAGTGAAACTGAAAGAATTCATCTCCAGCAGATTTGTAGTATAGGACATAATTTTTAAAGTTCTTCAGGAAGAAGAAAATCATACCAGGTTGAAATCTGTGAGGAGAAATAGACAAATCACAATTGTAACAAGAGATTCCAACACCCCTCTCTGAACAACTGAAAGAATGAGTAGGCAGAAAATCAGGAAAGGCATAGAAGACTTGAACAAGACTTGAACAATATTATCAATCAGCTTGACCTAATTGACATTTATAAAATACTCCACCCAACAACAGCAGAATATGTATTTTTCCAAGTGCACATGGGATGTTTACCAAGACAGACTACATCTGGGCTATAAAACAAGTCTTGATAAATTTAAAATAATTTAAATCATACAAAGTATGTTCTCTGATCACAACAGAATTACCTTAGAAATAAATATTAGAAAGATATCTAGAAAATCACCAAATACTTGTGAAACCAAGCAGGACCCTGTGGGATTCCTGGGCACAAAAGACTTTCTGTGTCCCCCGTTTCTTGTAGGGAATAGACTCCAGCCTCCATGACATTCCCTGAGTTCCAAAGGGCAGATTCGAACAGTTGCTAATCTGGGAAGGGAGGGGATGCAAAGACAAGGGAGGAGCAACCAAGAAACAATAGTGCAGCCTTGGGGCAGGGTCCTGGTTCTGCCTAAAGGGACACACATAACAATATCTTTGAGCTCTTTACAGAACTAAAACCCCCAACAAGTAAAAGATGTTAGCATTCTTCATTCCAGAGAAGACCACCTGAGGCCAGATTAAAGGAACCAGAGAAGTTCATCAGGAGACCACCTGAGACCAGATTAAAGGAGTGCAGGCCCTGCACACACCCTAATCCTTATCAGCAACCCTGCCCTTGAACCATTACTACAAAACTCCTCACCAAATCCTCCTGGGTTGGGACACACAGTTTTGAGAGGCATGAACCCACTGTGTCCCCCTTTTCCTGGCAAAGCAATAAAGCCATTCTTTTCTACTTCACCCAAAACTCTGTCTCTGAGATTTGATTTGGCACTGGTGCACAGATGCTGAGTTTTCAGCAGCAGTTTTAAGTCAGGGTTAACTTTTTTCCTATGGATATCTGATTGCTCTAACACCATTTGTTGGAAAGACCATTTTTCCTTCATTGAATTGCCTTTGAATCTATATTAAGAATCAGCTATCCATACTTGTGGGGTTATTTCTGGAGAATCTCTTCTGTTCCATTGACCTATGTGTTTATTCTTGCACCAGTACCACACAGTCTTGATTACCATAGCTATGTAAAAAGCCTTAAGATTGCTTCCCAATTTATTCTCCTTTTTCAAAATTTTATTAGATATTCTAGTTCCTTTGACTTTCCAAATACATTTAGAATAATATCATCTATATTGACAAAAAAATCTTGCTGGGATTTTGATAGAAATTGCCATAAATCTGTATATCACTTTAGAGGCAATTGACATCTTTATAATGTTGAGTCTTCCAAACATGAACATATTATATCTCCATTTATTTAGATGTTGTTTGATTTCTTTCTTCAGAATTTTGTAGTTTTGAGCATTGAAGTTCTGTGAACATTTTCTTATATTTACACCTAAATATTTCACCTCATCTTGAGCTATTGTAAATGCATCCTTAAGTATGATGCTGTCTGTAAGTTTTGTAGACACCTTTTTGAGGTTGAAGAAGTTCCTTTTACTCCTACATTGCTGAAAGCTTTTATCATGAATCTGTAATGGGTTTTCCCAAATGTTTTATTTTTTTGCATGAATTGAGATGAACTTATGATTATATATTATTCTATTACTATGTATTACATGAATTGATTTTTAGATATTAAAATCACTTTAGAATAAATCTCACTTGGTCATGGTGTATAATCCTTTTTATGTATTGCTGAATTTGACTTGGGGATATTTTGTAAAGAAATCTTGTGACTGTGATAAGACTGGATATTGTACTAAAAATTTTTTCTTGTGATGTCTTTGTCTGGCTTTGGTATCAGGGTAATAATGGCCTCATTGAAGAAGTAAGGAGTCTCCCTCCTCCTCAACTCTCTGAAGAATTTGTGATATATTATTATTATTTCTTCTTTAAATATTTGATAAAATTCATCAGTGATGCCATCTGGGCCATGCTTTTCTTTGTGGAATTTTTTTATTCCTAATTAAACTACTTGCCTTGTTATAGGTCTATTCAGATATTCTATTTGCTCTTTTTTAAAAAATATTTTTCACCTCCTTTATTTTAGCATTGGTGTTTTGACTATAGATTTTTTTCTTTTTTTTAAGAATTGGGGACTTCCCTGGTGGTCCATTGGTTAAGAATCTGCCTTCCAGGGCTTCCCTGGTGGCGCAGTGGTTAAGAATCCACCTGCCAATGCAGGGGACACGGGTTCGAGCCCTGGTCTGGGAAGATCCCACATGCCCCGGAGCGGCTGGGCCCCGTGAGCCACAACTACTGAGCCTGCGCGTCTGGAGCCTGTGCTCCGCAACAGGAGAGGCCGCGATAGTGAGAGGCCCGTGCACCGCGATGAAGAGTGACCCCCACCTTCTGCAACTAGAGAAAGCCCTCACACAGAAACGAAGACCCAACACAGCCATAAATAAATAAATAAATAAATAAATAAATAATTAAATAAAATGGAGATTTCTTTAAAAAAAAAAAAAAAAAAAGAATCTGCCTTCCAATGCAGGGGACGTGGGTGCAATACCTGGTCGAGGAACTAAGATTCCACATGCCATGGGGCAACTAAGCCCATGCACCACAACTAGAGAGCCTGCATGCCACAACTACTGAGCCCATGCACTCTGGAACCTGTGAGCCACAACTAGAGAGAAGCCCATGAGCCACAGTGAAGAGCCCACATGCCACAGAGAAGAGCCTGTGTGCCACAATGAAAGATCCCGCACACCACAACTAAGACCCAATGCAGCCAAATAAATAAATAAATAATTGAAGTATAGTTGAATTACAATATTGTGTTAATTTCTGCTGTACAGCAAAGTGATTCAGTCATATATATATATTCTTTTTCATATTCTTTTCCATTATGGTTTATCACAGGATATTGACTATAGTTCCCTGTGCTATACAGTAGGACCTTGTTGTTTATCCATCCTATATATAATGGTTTGCATCTACTAACCCCAACCTCCCCCTCCATCCCCCCCACTGCCATTGGCAACCACAGGTCTGTTCTCTATGTCTGTGAGTCTGTTTCTGTTCCGTAGGTAGGTTCATTTGTGTCATATTTTAGATTCCACATATAAGTGATATCATATGGTATTTATCTCTCTCTTTCTGACTTACTTCACTTAGTATGATAATCTCTAGTTCCATCCATGTTGCTGCAAATGGCATTATTTCATTTTTTTTTAATGGCTGAGTAGTATTGCATTGTATATATGTACACATTTTCTTTATCCATTCTTCTGTCAATGGACATTTAGGTTTTTCAGATATTCTATTGCTTCTTGACTCAATTTTGGTTATTTGCATCTTTCTAGGAATTTGTCTATTTTAACAAAGTTGTCTATTTGTTGCTATAATTAGTTCAGAATATTCTCTTATAATCATTTTGATTTCTGTAAGGTCAGTTGTGAAGTCCATGCTTTCATTTCTGGTTTTGGTAATTTGTGTCTTGTCTCTTATTTTTTTGGTTAATATAGCTAAGTTTTGTCAATTTTGTTGGCCTTTTCCTAGAATCAAATTTGGTTTCATTGATTATCTCTATTAATTTTTTTCTATGTCATTGATTTCTGCTTTTAATATTTATCATCTCTTTCCTTCTATTTGCTTTATAATTGTTTGCTCATTTTTTCAAGTTTCCTATGGTGAATGCTTGAGTTGTTGGGTTGAGATACCTTTTTTCTTTTTTGACTTAAGGCAATAAATTCTCCTCTAAGCACTGCTTTCACTGAATCCCCTATATATTGATTTGTTGTGTTTCTGTTTTAATTGAGTTAAATCTTTAAATTTTAATCTTCTGCTATCTTTTGGGGGCCATGGATTATTTAGAAGTTTAATTTCCAAATACTTGAAGTTTTCCCAGATTCTTTCAGTTATTGATCTCCATTTTAATCCCATTGTGTTCAGAGAACACACTTTGCATAATCTTTATCTTTTTCAACTTAGTGAGGCTTGTTTTGTGTCTCAACATATGACCTATGCTGGAGAATGTTCCATGAATTCTTGAAAAGAATATGTATTCAGCAGTCATTGGTGTATGTTCTGTAAATGCTACTTAAGTCAAGTTGGTTGATAGTGTTGTTAAAGTCTTCTTCATCCTTTCTGATTTGCTGCCTGATTGTTCTTTCAATTACTGAGAGTAGAGTACTGAAATTTCCAACTATTATTTTTGAAATGTGTATTTCTTCTTTCAGTTCTGTCGAGATTTGCGTCATGTAATTGGGGACTCTGTCATTAGGTGTGTGTATTTTAAAATTTTTATATGTTCCTTGTGTATTGATAATGAATTGCCTCTCTTTGTCTCTAGTATTATTTGTTTCCTCAAAGTCTACCTTGTCTGATTTCAAGACAAACTACAATATAGCCCTTCCAGTTCTCTTGTGGTTATTATATGCCTACTATATGTTTTCCACACAAATTTGTTTGAATCTAAGATGCGTCTCTTGTAGAAAACAAAGTTATATCTTGATTCTTCATCCAGTCTCACTACCTGTGCCTTTTAAGTGGGATGTTTAACACATTCACATTTAATGTAATTATTGATATGCTTGGACTTAATCTACCAATTTGCTACCTTTTTTCTATATGTCTCATATCTCTTTTCTTCCTCCATTCCTCCTTTACTATCTTCTTTTGTTCTAAATGAAATTTTTAGAGAGCACTCTTTATTCCTCTATTGACATTTTAACTATTTTTTTAGTTATTTTATTAATGATTGCTCTAGGGATTACAATATGCATCTTACCTTATCACAGTTTACTTTAGAATAATACTAACTGAAATTTGGCCAAATAGAGAACATCTGCTCAAATTTATCATTTCTTTCCCTGGCCTTTATACTATTATTGTGACATCTATTGCATTTATATATATTATAAATCCAATAATATAGCTTTAATATGTTATGCATTTTAATTAAGAGAAGAAATGAGAAAAAATACATATAGAGCCTTTTATATTTACTTATGTGTTCCTTCATTTCCTCCTGTGTATTTCAAGTTACTATCTGGTATCATTTTCTTTCAGTCTGAAGGACTGTTTTTGTATTTCTTGTTAGGCCAATATGCTAGCACCTCTTGATCTTTATTTGTCTGGAAAAAGCTTTTACCATCTTCACTTTTAAAGGATAGTTTTGCTGGATATAGAATTCTTGTTTGGCAATCTTTCCTTTGGCACTTTAAATATGTCATTCTACACTTTTATGTTTTCCATTGTTTTTGATAAGTCATTTTATCATTCAAGTGTATGTCATTTTCCTCTTGCTTTCAAGATTTTCATTTTGTATTTGGCTTTCAACAGTTTGGCTATGAAGTGCATGGTGTGGATCTCTTTGTGTTTATCCTTCTTGGATCTGTAGGTTAATGTTTTTCATCAAATTTTTGAAATTTGGCCCATTATATCTTCAAATATTTTTCTGTCCCTTTCCCTTTCTCCTCTCCTCTGAGACTCCCATTACAATTATGTTGGTACACTTGATGTTGTCTCACAGATGCCTGTGGCTGTCTTTAACTTTCTTCAATCTTTTTTTCTCTTTGTTTTCAGATTAGACAATTTTTATTGATCTATTATGCTTGCTATTTCTTCTTTTAGGCATCTTAATTCTGCTTTTGAGCCCCTTTAGTAAAAGTTTCATTTCAGTTATTGTAATTTTCCATTCAAGAATTTCAATTTGAGGGCTTCCCTGGTGGCGCAATGGTTGAGAATCTGCCTGCCAATGCAGGGGACACGGGTTCGAGCCCTGGTCTGGGAAGATCCCACATGCCACGGAGCAACTGGGCCCGTGAGCCACAATTACTGAGGCTGCGCGTCTGGAGCCTGTGCTCCCCAACAAGAGAGGCCACGATAGTGAGAGGCCCGCGCACCGCGATGAAGAGTGGCCCCCACTTGCCGCAACTGGAGAAAGCCCTCGCACAGAAACGAAGACCCAACACAGCCATAAATAAATAAATAAATAAATAAATAAATAAATAAATAAAAAAGAATTTCCATTTGGTTCTTTTGTATAACAACATCTTTATTGAGAGTCTCTATTTGTTGAGTGATTGCTGTAATGCATTGCTTTAATTATTTAAATATGGGTTCCTTTAACTGTTTGAATTTATTTACAATAGCTGTTTTGAAGGCTTTGTCTGCTATATCCAATATCTGGGGATAACCAGAGCCAATAGCTATTGACTCCCTTTTTTCTGAGTATGGGCCACACTTTGTTGTGCCTTTGCCTGTCTTATGATGTTTTATTGAAAATATAATGTATTGTAGCAACTCTGGATTCCAATTCCCTTCTCTCATGTATTATTGTTGTTGTTTTGTTTGTGTACTCTGTCTCCCCAACAGTGTATGGCTGCTGATGTATCTGCTCAGTTGTTTGCTCTTATTTTTGTGTTTAAGCCCTCTTTCCCAGGTTTTGTCCTGGTGACTGCATAGCTTAGCATTCAGGTAAAGGTTAATCAGATTGTTCTCAGAGCTAATGAGGTTTCCACCTTCTGCTGATGGGTCTGTGTGTGGGCAGGGGAGCACCTTCTAAGCTCAAGTGACTTTCAAGTCTACCCTGGCTTTCACATTCCACTGAAATCTCTTGCATCTTTGCTCCATAAAAAGGATACTGTGGTGGCTGGAGATGTGCAAATGTCTTCAGTCTGCTCTAGTCTTTCTCATACATGTGCACACACTCTGGGATATGTTGAGAATTTATCAAGTCCCCATTGCTGTCTCACCTCCTGCAGCTCCCTAGTAAATCCTCAGCTTTCCTTCTGGTCCATTGCTTGCTCAAAACGGTCCTGAACTGTTAGCAGAGCTTCAGGTCTTCCCTGATCACTTGCCAATGAGATCTACTTTAACTGAAATAACTCCAAATCAAGTGAGATCTCTCTAGCAGTGGAATCAAAGGTGATAGTTTTCTTGCCCTGCCTCCACATTTTTTAAAATAAATTTATTTATTTTATTTATTTTTGGCTACATTGGGTCTTCGTTGTTGTGCGTGGGGTTTCTCTAGTTGCGGCGAGCGGGGGCTACTCTTTGTTGCAGTGCACGGTCTTCTCATTGCAGTGGCTTCTCTTGTTGCAGAGCACGGGCTCTAGGCACGTGGGCTTCAGTAGTTGTGGCTTGTGGGCTCTAGAGCGCAGGCTCAGTAGTTGTGGCCCATGGGCTTAGTTGCTCCATGGCATGTGGGATTTTCCTGGACCAGGGCTCAAACCCGTGTCCCCCGCATTGGCAGGCGGATTCTTAACCACTGCACCACCAGGGAAGCCCCTGCCTCCACATTTATTGAATTATGGTGATGGGAGGTGACAGCAGTTTCCCCAAGAAAGAACATCACATGCTTTTGCTGTTTGTAACTGAATTTCAGTAGTTTTCATGAATAAAATTTTCTCAGTTTGATGTGTGCACTTGGTGAATTTCCAAGCACTGAAATAGTTGTTTGACAGTTTTGATCGCTTTCTCCAGCTTTGATAAATGATTTTTGGGAAGAGGATGTGTGGACTTGCTAACATGATCATGTCAAAAATCCAAATAGCAAGCATGCAGGCCTATCCCAGCGGTCAGGGGGCAGGCAGGGCGTGGGCGTCATGTGGCTCGTGTACCTGCTAAGCTGGCTGTTGCTCTTCATCCAGGTGGTCTTCATCCTGCTGGCCATCGTAGCCGGACTCTATTACCTGGCAGAATTGATAGAAGAATACACAGTGGCCACTAGTAGGATCATAAAATACATGACCTGATTCTCCACAGCTGTATCAATTGGCCTCTACATTTTTGAGTGCTTCCCCACCTGCATGATTGGCATGGGTCTCTGCACCAACCTTGTCTACTTTGGCCTCCTCCAGACCTTCCCCTTAGTCATGCTGACCTCGCTTAACTTCATCCTGTTGTGTGGGCTAATGGTGGTGAATCATGACCTAGAGTTTCAAGTTTTTGCAGAGGAATATTATCCTTTCTCAGAGGTCCTGGTTTATTTCACTTTCTGCCTGTGGATAATCCCATTTGCATTCTTTGTGTCACTGTCGGCTGGGGAGAACGTCCTAACCTCCACCATGCAGCCAGGAGATGACGTGGTCTCCAATTACTTCACCAAAGGCAAGCGGGGCAAATTCTTAGTGATCCTGGTTGTCTTCTCCTTCATCAAAGAAGCCATTCTACACAGTCGGCAGAAGATATACTGACCCACTGGGGAGGGGATGCTGGGGCAAGATCAGGAGAGTCAGGCCCCTGGGCCTCTGCACTAGGTGGGGGCCAGTAGCTAGAAGGCACCTTCCCCCCCGCCAGCCCTGGCCCTCCTTCCCTGACTCCCCCAGATGCCCCCATCCCCACCCTCCTCAGGAGGTTCAGCTTGGCTCAGATCTGATGCTGCCAGAGGCTGAGACTTCAGAGGGCACCAGGGAGGATGCTGTGCCTGCTTAGCCAGGAGGCCGTGGTCCACCTTTGGGGGGCAAAGGCTGAGCTCCTGTGGCCCTCCTGCCCCCTCCTGTGATGGGCCAGGAGTTCTGGCTCAGCCAGGGCAGGCAGGGCAGGGGCTGTGAAGCTGGAGAGCAGATGGTGATAATGGCTGTGGCAGATGGCCGTAGGGATGGGCCGTGGCTTAGCACTTGCAAGAGAAAGTTTTTGCTGTTGAACTGCGATTTCTGTCCAAGTGCTGATTGCCATTTGAATAAAGATGCTAGGTGGCACTGTTTGCCTTAATACCCTGAAAAAAAAATCCAGAGTATTTTTGTTGCAAGAATTCTCTTGCAGTGCTAGACATTGTTTATCTTTACTCACCATCCATTTCTACATTTATTCTTCTACTCCTTGTGAAGGGTGGGAAGGTTAAAAACTACATTTCCCAGAGACTTTTGCTCTTAGGAGTCTGGATTGATTGACTTGGGTTCTGCCAATGAGATGTGATTGCATGAGATATGGAAGGCAGAAGGGAGGAGGGTGCCATTCTCTTGGTAGAGATGGCACTGATGTGTAGGTTCTGGCAGATGTGAACTTTTGCAATGGCCCAAATCCATGTCCCACTCACTTTCACCCAGTTTCATGGGTGTGGCAGCTGTGACCTTGGCAATGGTTTTGTGCAGCTTCTTGATCTCTGGATTACAGCCGCTATGGCATGACTTTGAGGTCTAGTCATAGCCCCACTGACTTCAAATCTTAAAGTCCTTTCCATGATTTTGCAAGCAACTGATTCCCTGTATTAAATCCTTATCTGTTTTAAACATCTAGAGTGATTTCTATCTCCAGAACTACAACTTCATCTATACAATTATACTTTGGAGACTTTGGGATGATTAAACTCTTCTTTTAGGCAATGGTTACTGTCCCTTGAGGGGCTATTACCCAGGCCTGACTGAGAAAATCACAAATCACCCATAGTTCCTGGACTAGGATGTGGCAATCGTATGAGACTTGGATTATCTTCATTGGGCAGGGTTGATATGTATTTTATGTAGGTGTGGGCATTATTTAAAGTGTGTATATGGGAAAGGGGTTGTGAGAAGAGTTGTTTGTTGGTGAAATCTCAAACATTTCAGCTCAGATGCCCAGATCCCAGCTGCATGGAGCCTGGGAGGTGAGGATCAGCCCCTTCTTTGAGCTTCAATACTGGGAGGTTGGCTTGTCTCCCATCAAAACTCACATGATGGGGGAATTCTCCCAACACAGGAAAGGGTTCTGATCCTAGGGGCCCAGAAATAACACAGATTTGTCACAGCGGTAGTTGGATGAGAGCCTGGAAAGATGGGGAGGCCACATGGGGGAGCTAGGTTTAACACAGCCTTGGAAATTCATCTGGAAATGCCATGTTGGCTGGGGATCCAGGAGGACCCAGAGGTGGAGTAAGACATGAAGAACAGTTTAGGTGGCAGTGGGGTGATGATGATGAGTGAGAGTGTAGATTCCCCTCCCCATCTCCCAGAGCTCAGGGGTTCAAACCCATGGCCATATCATTCTCTGTTCCTCAATTTCCTCATCTGAAAAATGGGGATAATAGCTAGGCCATTAGGCTTTTGTAAGGATTAAATAAGATAAAGCAGGCACATGAGAGCAACCAATGCATTCATTTAAAACAAGAAGTAGGTCGAAGCAGGAGGTCAGAATTCATGTCCACTAGCAGGGACAGCCACCTAGAAGTCAAGTGGCACTCAGATGATAGCCATTCAGAGACAGGTAAATGACTTTTTTTTTTTGTCTTCTCATGCTTTATGAAGATAATATCATTACAACATTAAAACACTTGAAATTTTTTATCTTAAAAATTTCAAAATAGACCCAAAAATCAAGAGCATAATGTAGCACCCACCCAGCTTCAACTACCATCAACAACTTCTGCAATTTCATTATCATCTCCCCTTTTTTCTGGAGTATTTCAAAACAAATGCTAAACATCATGTTCTCCACTTGTACATACTTGCAGGTGTATTTACATCCAAACAGTCATTTTCCTACATAATCACACTTTCCTTTATCAAAAAATGTTTAAAGAAAAATAATTCCCCATACTCCCATTACTATTTAAACCACAGTGATTCCACTTCTCTTCCAGTTCTGCAGGAAGTGTGCAAGGCCCAGCTCCAAAGTTCCAAGCACAGGAACTCTCTCTTCTGTTTCTTCCCCCTCTTAACATTGTATCATGTTCAGTTCCATGTAGTCCCATTATCTTAACCAGGGGAGCTGGGTGAGTTAATATACCTTTAAAAATACCTTACAGACCATTTAGCTCTTATGAATATTGATGCAAAAATCTTCAACAAAATACTAGCCAACCAAATTCTGCTGCATATTAAAAGGATTACACCATGACCAAATGGAATTTATTCCCAGAATGCAAGGATGATTCAACATATGAAAATCAACCAATATATCACATTAACAGAATGAATAGGAAAAAAAACCCACACATGATCATTTCAATTGATGAAGAAAACCTTTTGACAAAGTCCAACACCCTTTCATGATAAAAACACTCAACAAACTAGGATAGAAGGGAACTTCCCCAACATGATAAAGGCTATATATGAAAAAATCTACAGTGGACATCATACTCAATGATGAAAGACCTAAAGCTTTCCCCCTAAGATCAGGAATAAGACAAGGATGCCTGCTTTTGCTACTTCTTTTCAACATAGTACTGGAAGTTCTGGCCAGAGCAATTAGGCAAGAAAAAGAAATAAAAGGCATCCAAATTGGAAAGGAACAAGTAAAATTATCTTTGTCCATATCTTATACATAGAAAATGCTAAAGATTCCACACCAAATAAACACACCCCAAAACCTATTAGTGCTAATAAGCAAATTCAGAAAAGTTATAGGATATGAAATCAACACACAAAAATCAGTTGCATACACTAACAATGAACAATCTGAAAAAAATACTTAGAAATTAACTTAACCACAGGGGGTAAAAACTTGCAGACCGAAAATTATAAAACACTGCTAAAAGAAATTAAAGAAGATGTAAATATGGAAAGACATTCTGTGTTCATGGACTGGAAGACAATATTGTTAAGATGTCAATGCTACTCAAAGCATTCTACAGATTCAATGCAATCCCTATCAAAATCCCAATGACTTTTTTGCAGAAATTTTTTAAAAAATCCTAAAACTCATATGGAATCTCAAGGGACTCCAAATAGCCAAAGCATTTTGAAAAAGAACAAAGTTGGAGGGTTCACACTTCCCTATTTCAAAACTTACTTCAAAGCTACTGTAACCAAAACAGTGTGGTACTGGCATAAAGATAGACATACAGACCAGTGGAAAAGAAATTCCAGGGACTTCCTTGGTGGCGCAGTGGTTAAGAATCTGCCTGTCAATGCAGGGGACATGGGTTTGATCCCTGGTCTGGGAAGATCCCACATGCCACAGAGCAACTAAACTACTGAGCCTGCACACTAGAGCCCATGTGTCACAAGTACTGAGCCCACACACCGCAACGACAGAAGCCCACACACTCTAGGGCCTGTGTGCTGCAACTACTGAAACCCACGCACCTAGAGCCCGTGCACCACGATGAAGAGTAGCCCCCGCTCGCCACAACTACAGAAAGCCCGTGTGCAGCAATGAGGACCCAATGCAGCCAAAAAAAAAAAAAAAAAGGTCCACATCAAAAAAATAAAATTCAATTAAAATAAAAAAATAAAAAGAAGAGTGTAAAAAAAAAAAAAAAGAAAAAAGAAAAGAAATTCCAGAAACAACCCCTTGCATATAAGGTTGATTGATTTTTGACATGGGTCCCAAGACCATTTAACAGAGAAAGGACAGTCTTTTCAACAAATGGCACTGGAAAAACTGAATATACAATATATGTCTGAACCCCTAAGGCCTGGCACAATTTATCAAATGAATGACATTTGGGTCAAAGACTCATCCTACGTTACACAATATGAATACGTGGGGGATGCCATGCCATTTACTCTGCTGTCAGCTGAGCTAAGTATGCCTAGGCAGGGAGTCACCTAACAGGGGATGGCTTTGCTCCTTGGTCTACAATCAGATAGCCACAGGCAGAGAGGAGACAGGATTCCAGGAGGAGGAGGGGCTTTTGTGAGCATGCAGAGCTCCTGAGCAAATAGCAAAAAAGGGAACCTAATAGAAAATAGCCTTTGAGCAAGTAGCTTTGGTAGCAAAAAAGGCTACCAAAGGGGCCACATCTAGGCCAGGTCCCAGCCCGGACACTTGTGCGCATGAGCATCCTGCCCCTTTGCCCTGGATGGGAGGAGTGGGGGACCTGGAGCCTTTGCTTATGAAGGTAAAGCGGGTTTCTTTCTTTTTTTTTTTTTTTTTTTTTTAAGATTTATTTATTGATTGATTGATTGCTACGTTGGGTCTTCGTTTCTGTGCTAGGGCCCTCTCTAGTTGTGGCAAGCGGGGGCCACTCTTCATTGCGGTGCGCGGGTCTCTCACTATCGTGGCCTCTCTTGTTGCGGAGCACAGGCTCCAGACGCGCAGGCTCAGTAGTTGTGGCTCACGGGCCCAGTTGCTCCGCGGCATGTGGGATCCTCCCAGACCAGGGCGCGAACCCGTGTCCCCTGCATTAGCAGGCAGACTCTCAACTACTGCGCCACCAGGGAAGCCCTAAAGCGGGTTTCTGAGAGGATATCACTTACGTTTGCCCCCAGCCTAAGGGTCACCCAGTCATTCTTGGCGGGGGGGTGCACCATGGGCACCCAGCATCCCAGTCTGACAAAGGCCTTCATTCTCCCATGTCTTACATCCTGGCGAAGGGTATAGGGTCCAGGGAGGGGGGATAATAAGGACAGCCTGGTCTCCACTGAGTCCTGAGCCCCTGCAGGACCCTGGCTGGAGGCCCTGGTGTGTGGGTCAGGAGACTGCTAAGGCCTGGTCAAGGTCCCTGCCTCCTGGAGCTGACATTCCAGGAGGAGACAAAGGTGCAAACGTGAATAAGCACAACATGCAGGATGCCACGGAGGAAGATAAAGCCAGGAAGGGGAACAAGTCAGGAGGGCAGAAGGGCCACTTCCCAGAATGTAACGGGTCTTGGGGGGTGGCTGCCGTAATTAGGCTTTGCCTCTGGGAGGGGGCTATGATCTGAAGTTTTGTGCCCCACCAAATTCACACATTAAATCCTAACCCCCAAGGTGATGGTGTTAGGATGGTGGGGTCTTTGTGGGTGATTCGATCATGAGGGTGGAGCCCCCCTGATAAGTGGCCTTATAAAAGAGACCCCAGAGAGCTGCCTCACTCCTCCTGCCATGTGAGGACACAGAGAGAGAAGAGGAAGCCGGTTCTCACTAGACACTGAATCTGCTGACACCATGGTCTTGGACTTCCAGCACCTTAAGAAATAAATATCTTTTGCTTATAAGCCTCCCAACCGTGGTATTGTTACAGCAGCCTGAATGTACTAAAGGAAAGAGTTTTGAGCTGAGGGGGTGTGACTTGCCTTGGGTCTAAGGATCCTACTGCTGCTGTTAGAGAAAAGATAGGGTGAGGGGGCTGGGGGAAGGCCAGTGAGAAGATGACTACAATAGTCCAGTTGGGAGGCAATTGGGTTCGAGCCAAAGAGGGGGCAGTCAGGAAGGCAGGAGGCCAAGGCTAGGTCTGGATCTGTCGTTTGCTCACAGATTGACAAATCAGATGGAGGGTGTAAGAAGCCAAAGGTGATAACTAAGGATTTTGCCCTGAGCCTGTTTTCTCATTTGTAAAACATGTAGCATAAGCCCCACATCCCGGGGTATTGGAAGGACTCGATGAGATGATGGAAGTCAAGTACCTGGCAACGTTGGAGGCCCAGTTGGAGCCCAAAAAGCAGCAGCCCTGCTTCTCTTATCTTTGCCAATCCCCTATTCCAGCAGCCTGACTGGCCACTTACTGTGCATCTTCTGGGTCTCCATTCAGGTGTCACATCCTCAGGGAATCTCTTCCTGATGACTATTCCAACACTGTCACGCATCATGGCTCCTCCAGTGACAGGTCCTCTGTCCCCAGCACCTATAAGAGTCCTTGCCTGTCTCCTTCCACCACCACCCTGTCTCCAAGTTCTAAGCTCCGTGGTCAATGCCTGCCTGCACCAGATTCCCACAGCCTTTTCTCTTCTCCCTCCTCAGGCCAGCCTCATATGAAGGCATGGAGTTGGGTGGGGGTTTGGAGTTTGGCCAGCTTGGGTCAGAAGGGGCCACCAATTCTCAGAGCATCTTCCTCTTATGTTCCTTCTCCCTTCTTTTCCCTAGCATCTCTCCCACTTAGACTGAATGGTGAGCCTAGGCCTGAGGGTTTCCTAGGACTTGGGACTCTCAGTGCTAAGACAAGGACAGACAGGCTGATTGGGCATCTTACTCCTACTGTGATTGAATGCCCTAAAAACTATTTTTTAATTTTGCAAGTAAAATTATGACATATTCTCCTCATACAAATAAAACATTAAACCACTAAAAGGAATCAGGGCTCCTTGGAGAAATGGCTGATTCCAGGTCTGGGCCCAGAGTACAAGATGATCCTGGAACAACTTTGCTAGAATGTAAGAAAATTCTCAAAAATCGTGACATGTTGAAAGGATACAAAGCCAGCTGGTGGAGCTCCCACTGGCCAAATCTGCCACATTTGAGCATCTAAGTGAATATGGAGAGAAATGGATTATAACTCATTAAGTAAAATAAGAATCTACAGATCCATACCACTAATGAATGTAATATCTTCCCTAGAGTACAAAGTTAGTAAGTGGAAAAGGAATGATGGAAATAGAAAAGAATAGTCTGATATATACATTACCAAATATAAAATAGATAGCTAGTGGGAAGCAGCTGCATAGCACAGGGAGATCAGCTTGGTGCTTTGTGTCCACCTAGAAGGCTGGGAGGGAGATGCAAGAGGGAGGAGATATGTATATGTATAGCTGATTCACTTTGTTATACAGCAGAAACTAACACACCATTGTAAAGCAATTATACTCCAATAAAGATGTTTAAAAATAATAATAATAAATAAATATATAGAAAAGAATAGTCTGGTAATAATTCCTTTAGGCAAGAAATATCAATGAAAACTAGTGAGTTAAAAGTTTAAGGAGCTCAGGGCTTCCCTGGTGGCGCAGTGGTTGAGAATCTGCCTGCCAATGCAGGGGACACGGGTTCGAGCCCTGGTCTGGGAAGATCCCACATGCCGCGGAACAACTAAGCCCGTGAGCCACAACTACTGAGCCTGCGCGTCTGGAGCCTGTGCTCCGCAACGAGAGAGGCCGCGACAGTGAGAGGCCCGCGCACCGCGATGAAGAGTGGCCCCCGCTCGCCGCAACTAGAGAAAGCCCACGCACAGAAACGAAGACCCAACACAGCCAAAAATAAATAAATAAATTAATTAAATTTAAAAAAAAAAAAGTTTAAGGAGCTCAGCCTAAGCCGTTTTGTGATCTAATCCTGGCTACAATGCTTGCCCTTGAACAGGTCTCAGTAATTAATGATCTTAAGGGAACAAAAGAATGCAGAAACATTACCTGCTATCAGGCAAGAGAAGCAACAATAGCAAAGATAATATATCAGTTGTGAAGATTGCCAGTTATCTTTCAGTGGTAAAGGTTAGTCTGAAGCACTCAACCACCAGATCAACCAGAACCTAAGGGATGATGATGTTGACCTTTTCTGACCCTGGTGACTTCAATCAACTAAAGTTTGAATTCTGTCAACTGTCCAAGCCCCTTCAAGAATATGCATGTACCCTCAGCTTAAAACTTCCCCAATTTTACTGTTCTGGGAGATGCCGCTTTAGGAAAGATCCCCGGTGTTCTCCTTACTTGCTGCAAGTAATAAATCCTTTGTTCTCCTGATTAAAAAAAAAAAAAAAAAGTCTGAGAAGCTCATATAACTCAATTATCAAAAAAACAAACAACCCGATTAAAAAATGGGCTGGAAACTTGAATAGACATTTTTCCAAGGAAGACATATGGATGGCTAACAGGCACATGAAAATATGCTCAACATTGCTAATTATCAGAGAAATACAAATCAAAACAACAGTGAGATATCACCTCACACCTGTCAGAATGGCTAGCATCAAAAGACCACAAACAACAAATGTTGGTGAGGATGTAGAGAAAAGGGAACCCTTGTACACTGCTGGTGGGAATGTAAATTGGTGCATCCACTGTGGAAAACAGTATGGACATTCCTCAGAAAACTAAAAGTAGAACTACTATATGATCCATTAATTCCACTTCTGGGTATATATCCGAAGAAAATGAAAACACTAATTCAAAAAGATACAATGTGCCCCAATGTTCATAGCAGCATTATTTACAATGGCCAAGATATGGAAACAACCTAAATGTCCATCAACAGATGAATGGATAATGACAATGTGTTGTATACACACACACACACAAATGGAATACTATTCAGTCATAAAAATGAATGAAATTTTGCCATCTGCAACAACATGGATGGACCTAGAGGATATCATGCAAAGTGAAATGAGACAGAGAAAGACAAATACTGTTACCACTTTTATGTGGAAACTAAAGAATAAAACAAACTAGTGAACATAACAAAAAAGAAACAAGACTCACAGATGTAGAGAACAATCTAATGGTTACCAGTGGGGAGAAAGAAGGGGGGAGTGGCAGGACAAGGGTAAGGGATTAAGAGGTACAAACCACTACGTATAAAATAAAGCTACAAGGATATATTGTACAGCACAGGGAATATAGTCAATATTTTATAATAACTATAAATGGAGTATAATCTTTAAAAATTGTGAATCACTGCATTGTACACCTGAAACTCAATGTATTATAAATCAAGTATACCTCAATAAAAATTTTAAAAGCTTGAGTGACGGGATATTTGCGAAGTCTGAATTGTCTTCTCACAGAATAGTATCAATGATTACAAAGGAGTATTCAGCAGCATCCGGGCCATGGGTTTGCGAGTCTCCTGACAGGATTCTGTGAGAATTTAGCACCACCTCGTTGATATTCCAGCCAAAGTGCATAACCTAATGTAACCGTGGGGATGCACTGGTGTGTACAACTCTGGCCTGCACGCCTCAGAAAGGTCAAGGTCATAAAGACAAAGAGGGAGAAAGTCTCCCAGATTGAGGACAGTAAGGACACCTGACTGCCATTTGAGGCGTGACCCAGGACCGGGTCCCGGATCGGAACCATGCTACGAGGGTAGGGCAGGGAAGCGATGCTGGATTCGAGGCTCCGTCAGTGTCGGCGGTCCTGAATTGGATCATCGTAGGGCGCATGGAAATGCCTAATTCTTAGGAAACACGCACGAGGCATTTCGTATTTAGCTGGGGCGAAGGCGTCTCTTCCGCTAGCGGTTTGACCATCTCTCCCACTGGTTACGTCCTGGGCTCCGCAGGACTCGCCCGTCTGAACCGTCGGGTTATAGTCCCCACCGCCACCCGGCCCGCCGTCCCCGCGACGCTCCGAGCGCTCCACGTGGGGTGGTTCAGACCGGTGGCCGGCTCCACCCAGCCCCTGCACAGCGTAGTCAGCGTCCTCCCCGTGACCCACCGCACCACCTACCCACGCCTCGCAGGCCCGGGGGCGGGCACCGGAAAACACCAGTTTCCGGCTCCGCGACGGCGGATGCCCTGGCCAATCACGGGCGGGGGTGGGCGGGCGTGTGGAACTAAGGGCCTTGTAGTCGGCGCGCTGGTGGGACTACGACCCCCACAATGCTCCGCGCGGTAGCAGCGGAGGCTACAGCATTGGAAGGGGCCTCCCAGCACGGGGCGCGGGCCAATCATGGGCGGGGGAAGACGGGCGCTGAGCACGACGGGCCTTGTAGTTGCCGCGGGCGGGACTATGGCCCCCACAGTGCCCCGCGCGGCGGCGAACTCACGGCGGCTGCGTGGCGGCGGCGGCCGGGGCGCCGTCGGGTTGGGCGGCGGCGGCGGCAGCGGCGGCGGCGGCGGCGGCGGTCGGGAACCCGGCCTGAGCCTCGGAGCGAGTGGCGTGACTCCGGCCGTGGTCACCATGTCCGCGCCGTCCGAGGAGGAGGAGTACGGGCGGCTAGTGATGGAGGCGCAGCCGGAGTGGCTGCGCGCGGAGGTGAAGCGGCTGTCGCACGAGCTGGCCGAGACCACGCGTGAGAAGATCCAGGCGGCCGAGTACGGGCTGGCAGTGCTCGAGGAGAAGCACCAACTCAAACTGCAGTTCGAGGAGCTCGAGGTGGACTACGAAGCCATCCGCGGCGAGATGGAACAGCTCAAGGAGGTAAGGAGCAAGGGCCGCCGGCGCCACGCCCTCCGCGACCCCGGCCAATCCCGACCCCGGACCCGGACTGACCTCAGCACTGACCCCAGAGCCGGCCCTTGGCCCTGGCCAAGACTACCCCCGAGCGGACCCCCAACCAGCCTCCGACGCAGGCCAAACAGACCCCTGACCCCGGGCCGGGTCGACCCCCCAGCCGACCCCTGACCCCAGGCAGGCCGGACCAGCACCGGGGCGCCCAGGGTCAGTGTGCCTGGCCGGCCGGGAGGCGGCCCTGCGGTGGCTGGCGGGCCCCAAGTGTGGTGGGCGATGCGCGTTCTAGAAACTCTGGCCTCCGCGGCAAAGGCTGCGGTGGAGCCGTGTGGTCAGCCTTTCTGCTACTGATGGCAGGTATCGGGCACGGTGGGATGGCGTCCTTTGCGGTGTTTGACTTTCCGAGTGCGGGGGATGGGGACGTGGGATGGATGCAGGTGACCGGCTGGGAAAGACCGGGCGTGTGTCTCCATCGTCTCCAGGCACATCACCTCCTTTCTCTGGGCGCAGCTGCCTTCAGAGGTTTCAGCGCCGGGAGACCAGGAAAAGGCGAAGTCGGGGGTTTGCTTTGCATGTGTTCATCACAGCTGGCGGGGGTACCCCACAGCCCCTCCCCATGCTCAGCTCGCTGACCACCGCACTAGTTACTTCTCTGTGATACAGTGCTTCTGTCCACTTCTCGTCCTGGTTGCCCTCCCAGGCCCTTCCCTGAAGTTGGGGGACAGGTCTGTGGGTGTTTGTCATGGATAAGCCTTGTGTCTCCTGTGTGAATTTTACTTCGGGGTGAGCAGGTTAGACCCCCAGGCTGCCAAAGAGTCTTGCAGCGAGAGAGCTGCGCAGTCCTGCCGTGAAGTAATTCTCTTGGGTGATTTAAGCACCATTTTCTCTCAGTCTTCCTTGCCTCCCCAGCCTTGTTGTGGGGGTGGGGAGGGAGAAGTTGCTTCCTGGGTGGAACACCCAGGTTTGGATCCAGGTCTTGCCCTTTGCTGGTGATGTGGCTATGAGCAGGGACCTTAGCTTCTCTCTCTGCAACATCCCACCCAGAAAGGGTTCGTCTGAGGCATATTTAAAAAGCCTGGACAAGTTGTTAAGTATCTAGCCTGTCAGTGCCTGAGATAGTCTGCCTCTTCCCTACTTGATTCTTACCTTGTCCAGGTAGGCTCCTGGCCCTTGTTCTCAGGATCCACCATGCTCGCTGCTTCCCGGACTGCCCACCTCCCAGCACCCCGCTCCCAGTGGCCTCAGGAAGGTGCCTGGGCTATTTCAAGCTTCCGTGTCTCACTGGGGAGACCAGTTGGGTCTCCTTCTGATAGTGCAGGGAATTAATTCATGAAGGTACTTAAATCTGTGCTTGGTGGAGCAGGTGCCCTGTAGAAGACAGATAGGGGTCCCAGGGAGGGTGGTGGTAGAGCTCATTCGACCCGAGGTCTTGTGTCTGTCAGCAGGTATTGGTGCCTACTCTAAGCCAGCCTTATCTGGCACTAGATCTACAAGAGGGGTGACATGTAACCCCTCTGGCAAGGGCCTCATCTTAGTGTGCGGGGTAGGGGAATGTGCCCAAGATGGAGGGATGCTGAGGGGGCCTTGAGAATATGGAGTGGGAGACCTTAGGCTCACCCTCTGCAGCTCAGAGGTGAGCCTGGTCTTCCCTAGCCTCTCCCCTCAGAGTTCATAGTGAGCCCCCACTGGCAGCATGTGCAATCCCCTTCTGTGTTCACAAGCTCGAATTCACGTCCGCTGTAAGAGCAGACCAGAAGGGAAAGTTGCACAGGAATTAACCATTCCCTGCTTAGGGACCTTTCAGTTGTCAGCGTTTTACTGTCACAGACGTTTGGGCAATGTAAGAATCTTGACTCAGTTTTGTGGCATGCGTCTGGAGGAGGGGTCCCCAGGGGAATTGGGAAGAAGGTATATCGGTCTCCACAGGTGTTCTTCAGGTGGCTGCTTGCTTAGTTTGATGTTACCGCCTGGCTCTCACACACACTGGCCACATGGCCTTGGACACATTGTCCCACTGTCCTGAACTTCAGTTTCCCTCATTGTAGGTGGGATAAGAACAGTTCAGCTGGAAGTCTCAGCAGAACTAGAGGAAGGTGCATCAGAGCCTCAGTAGATGTTGCCAGAAAGCTCACACCAGTGTACTCAAAGCCATGTCAGCACAGGCTCTTGTCAACCTCTCGTAATTCTTGTTATTGTTGTACTTGGAAATATTAACTCTTATTTTAAAAATCAAGATTTAAGGAGACCATATCTGTTGGGTCTTTTTAAAATTTTATTTGTTTTCTCCTGTAGAGCGATGAGCCATCTTCATTCTTTTAAAACTTTATTTCTTTAACTAAAGTGGGTTCAGTTACTAACAAATTATGCTACAAACAGAGGAGCCTGTATTCCTGTTGAGCATTTGTAGATAATACTGTCTTAGAGGGAGAGAAGCTGGCTGGTCTGTCCCAGGTGACTGGGTTGTGACCAGACCTGAGGGAGGGTCCTCTGTGGGGCCAGTGGCAGTGGTGCTGGCCCTGCAGCCTTTCTCACTTGGTGAATGTATGTGTGTCTGTGTCCTACTGACACCATGGTGTGCGGGAGGAAGGGTACCCACTGGCCCATTCTGCCTAACCATTTTGCTAGTGATTGAGCTTGGCTTAATAAGGGCCCTGTCTGTCCCAAGTTCTGCTGTGCCCCCTTCCCCACCGTGGTGACAGATTTTGGTCAGCCATGTGATGCTTCCTGTCCTCAGTAGCCATGGAACATCTCACTCTGTGTCCTTAGCTGCAGTTTGAAAAGGACAGGTGTGCTGCCCTTTTCAAGACAGTTCCTGCCTGCGTGGCTCAGGCAGGTACCATGAGTGAGTGGTCCTTGTAGGTTGGGAATGTGAGGGCTGGAGGGCATGCCCCAGGCAAGTGGTGGGGGTCCTGGTGCAGTCTCAGCCCCACCCTCACTTGGCTCCCAGAGAGAGCAGGAAGACAAAGTCTCCATGCCCTTGCTGACTTATGTGCTACCTCAGGATCTTGTCTGTGCAGTATACTTATATCCCAGGGAAGCCGAGGGTGGAGTTTGGTGAGCTGAAGCCTGTCACAGGCTGGGACTGGTGCCTGGCACACAATAAGTGCTTACGCAGTACGTGTGTGTTGGCTGGTGTCATCAGCTCCTTCCTTCCCTCCACCTCACCCAGGCCTGGATCCCCTCCCTTCTGTCCCTGTAGTCACCTTGTCTCTGCTCCTTGTTCTCGCAAGGTCTGGAGTGGCCCTGCTGCATGTCCCAGAGGGCGGCCTGAGCCTGCTGCCTGGGGCCTCTGGCCTGGCTCAGCCTGCACTGCTGTCTGCATCCTGGTTGCCTTCACTGCCCTCACCATCCCTGCCTCTTCCCAATCTTGGATCTTGGAAGCCCTGCCTGCCCTTCAAGGCCTGGACACTTTTCAGAGCCTCCTCTGGACTTGCCTGAGCCCAGCTCCCAATACCTGGGTATCCCTCCATCCTGCAGGCTCAGCGGCTGCATGAACAACTGTGGCAGAGCTGGTGGGAGCAGCCGCTCTGTCCTCTTCGCTTCCTCCTTCCCATCCCTCTTGTAATTTCCTCTCTCAGAGGATGGGGAAACCAAGGTAGGGATGGGTGTGAGTGATTGAGGAAGGTCCAATGGCTCAGACCAAGTTGGAAGTTGTTTTTGGGCACCAGGTTCCTGTCCAACTCTGTGTAGAAGTTCCGGCCATGAGCTGGCTTCACCGAGGAGAGTGGTGTGAGAGCTGCCGCTCAGGCCTCACCCCCGTTGGTGAGCTGTTCCTGCCATAACCTCCGCAGGCCCCACCGACTCCTGCAGTCCTCATGCCAGCCCTTGGGGTCACCACCCTGTTATGTCTGTTGTACTGCTGGGGAAACCGAGGCATAGAGAAGCTGAGTTTCACTCAAGGCTCTGAGCCTAGGAAGCCTGTCCCCAAGAGAGCAGGCACCTGTGGAAGAGGGAAGGGCAATTGGAGGCCTCTGGGCAAGGCCCATCCTCCTCAAGTGTTTGTTTTGAGACAGGAAAAGTCCTGATCTGGACTAAACCCTGTGAGGATTCTGCTCATCTGATACCACCCTAGAACTTGGAGCAGAGAGCCATTGGGGGTTGGGAGACTCTAGGAGACCTGTGGGCCTTTCAGGGCAAGCTGTGTGGTGGTCTGCTGTCAGCATGAAGAAGCCTGACTTGTGGTGGAAGTTGGGCTCCAGGGAATCCTGGAGGTGCTGAGATAGCCCTGCTCCCAGGGGTCTAACAGCTGGGAGAGGCAGCTACCAACATCCAAAGGCAATGACCACACGCCCCACTGTGGCTGCATTGCTGGACACTCCCCACTTTCCTGCCTGCAGAGCTTGTGTCTGGCAGGGCGTTGTGAAGCAGTCTTGAGGGCTCTTCCATTTTTAAAAACTCCCAAGACTCCTGTGTCACCTGGCATTCTGTCTTCCTGCAGGGCCTGGGGGTTAAGCAGCTGTGTACCTCAGTGTTCTCAGGGTGTGGCTTTGGACGGGTGGTTGGGCACACTGTGAAGGAGCTGCTTTTCCATAGCTGGTGCAGGAGGGAGGCCAGGCCTAAGAGTGGCACTGCCTGGGCAGGTGAGGAGGTACTGCACGTGCTGTCCAGGGCTGTGGTTTCCACACTTTGGCTCCAAGGGAGCAACTGGACCCTTCCTGGGCCCTCAGGAGCTGTGTGGCCCTGGAGGAATGGCTCTGCCCTCAGGATCAGGCTGGTGTACCTGGGGCACTTGGGCAGGTAGTGGCTGAGGCTCCTTAAGTTTGAGCAGCTGCCTCAGAGAGAGCCATGGCCAGGTAGACACAGACTCCTGCTGGGCCTTCCCACCTCAGGGACCCCAACGCCTTACTGTGAGGGAGGAGAGATCAGTTTACCCTTGTCAATTTGGGGCAGCCAACCCTCAGTCAGACCTGCATCTCCACATCCGTGCACTGGATAAAGGGCCACTACACACGCTGAAGATAAAGAAAGATTTGGTTTCTTCTTAGACAGCGAAGTGAAGGTGGCTAGCGGGCAGGGGCTGGCCAGGACCCTGCAGGCTCTGATGGATGAGACTCTCCTGGGCCCCAGACCCCATATTGTCCAGTGTTTGAAGTGTGGCCCCTCAAGCTGTCCCCCAGAGCCGGAGAGGGCCCAGTGTGACTGCCCAGCCGCTGTCCTGGGCATCAAACCTTTCTGTCCCAGCCCTGCTCTGCCATGGGAGGTGGACTGACATATGGGGCTGCAGGGGCAGGGTGCGTCTCGGGGACATGTGGTGGAACAGGCAGTCCAGGCTCAGGCAGGTGATGGCATCAAGGAGGATCGGGGCCTGGCTTCTTCTTTAGAGCTTAATATGTTTTAAAAAATTGTTCATTCACTTTAAGAACGTCAAAATGTAGAAATGAGCATGTCTCTGTAGGAATTATGGAGTATGTATGGGTAACTACCGGGTTTTTCTACTTGCCAGTTTTTTTCTTCCTGTGTATGTATGTGAGATACATATGATCTATAAAAACTAGAAAGTGCTTTGAGCATCTATAACAGTTGTTTTAAAAAAGACACAGAGTTTGGTGTTACTCTTTGAGTTGCAGAAAAGTAGGTTTCATTCAAGTGGTCGAAGACATGGAGGTTTCCATGGGTTTGGAAGGTTCTGTGCACTTCCAGTCTATTGTTGTATCATGTGAAATAATTGTCGTAGTTTGAGTTTTATGGGTTTGCTTTTTTAAGGCAGTTTTTCTGCACTGTTCCCCTCCTAAAGGTCTTCCATCTTTAGAGGAAGTTTTAAGCATAACCAGAGCAGAGAGATTGGCCTGCATGTTTTTGCACCCACTTTGGCAGCTGCAGCTTTGGCAGCCTCCGTTCTGTGCCTCACTTCTACTGTAAGTACATTGGTGTGTTGTGTTGAGAAATTAATCTGTGATTCTGTTTTTTTATAAAAACAGAATCACAGGTTAATTTTCATACCTCACAAGATTAACAGTGACTCTTTAATGTCATCTTCTATCTGGTCAGCATCCGGATTTCCCTATTTGGCTCATAGTCGCTTTACAGTTGTTCTGTTTGCATTGGGAGCCAAGCAGGGTCCACTTGGTGCCCCTGGCTGAGGGCGCCACTGCTTACAGGGCCTCATGTGACCATCCTGAGGCTGCCCGTCCTGCTTCCCCACTGGCAACCTGGAGTAGCTGTCCCCGCCCCCGTGCAGGCCAGGCACCTCACTCTTGTCTTGTCTTTCCTTTTTCTTTTTTAAGAAATTGGCCATAGTGCTACCTTCAGCTGATACATGGCCTTGCCCTTGCACTGCTGGGTCATTGTTGCCCATCCAGTTCATTAGCCCAGCTTTTATTGTGCCACTGAGGCTCATGGTCACCTGTCAAGTGTATTCTGACTGTGATGCTGAGAGGTGTCCAGCTCTCGCTGAACCAGGAGGGAGGAGCTCTCTTTGTCCCAGTTCCATAGGTGAGGATGCTGGGGCTCAGAGTGAGGGCTAACATCCCACACTGTGTGCTAGCAAGGCTTGACATGATCTTGAGTGGTCCTCTCCCTGGGCCTTGGTTTCTTTGTTTTAGGCCAGCACATCCCTGAAGCCCTGGCAGTGGACCAGATTCTCCCTCAGTGATGGTGTCAGGGCAGGCGTGGGACCTCACCCTTCTAGCTCCTGGGGTCCCCTGGGCATTCTCCTCCCACCTTCCCCCTCACATCCTGCCCCAAATGCTCTGCAGGGGTCCAGGCTTGTCCACCAACCTGAGAGATTCCCTGGGTGTTGTAGAACCGTGGCCCAGGATGATCAGAGGGGATGTAGGCCCCTGGAAGTTGCTGCGCCCAACAGTCATGAACCCAAGGCTGTACCTAATGTTGCCCCATTGCCGGTTTGGAGAGGCTGGGATTGCAGTGAGTGCAGCAGCAGCTGACAAGCAAGTCTGCATTCTCATCAGCACTTGGTGTTGTCGGTTTTGTCATCGTGGCCAGCGTGGTGAGGGAGAAAGGGTGTCTCAGAGGGTTTGATTTTTTTCTTATGGGAGCAGTCAGTTCTGCCATAACACTGATTTTGAAAATGCAGATTTTTTCCAGAGTGATTGATATTTGAGGGAACAATATGAGCATAATGAGAGTTTATGTGTGATTTTGTCCTCAGAAAACACCAGGTGAACACAGAACCTGCACCCAGTGACCCACCCACCTGCATCTGGTGCGACTTTCCATCTCATTTCAGAAGGCCTGCTTTCCCCCTCTGGAGACATCATATCCACGGGCAAACCTCAGGGTTTTGTCAAGATAAAGTGCCATGTGTTGCAGCATTTATGTGTTTTTAAACTACCTGACACTTATAAAACTGTGCTGCCTTTTTTCATTAATTTAAAAAAATAAACTACTTTAGATCCCCTGGCTGAGGTGTTTGTTAGGCATCTCCACTTCAAGGTGCTCTTTCATCCTTTCCAAACTGCACAGCCACCACCCTAAGGAGGAGGCGGGGGCGGGAGAGGGTCATGCTCACTGCCTTGAGGGGAAGCGTGAACATACATTGTTCGGAATTTTTCCCCATGGGAGACATGTCTCTTCCCAATTTATTTGTTTATTCATCCATTCATTTATATTGGTATGGACTCACGGATATTTATTTTATATTTGGGCTTTATTTTGTTGCTCAGCTTGTTACAGCTTTGGCCCCTGGCAGCTCTTTCATTTGGCTCCTGTGCCCCTTCAACATACCCATCATTGTGATTGTTTCCTTCCTTCCTTCCTTCCTTCCTTCCTTCCTTCCTTCCATCCATCCATCCTCCCTTCCTCCCTCCCTCCCTCCCTTCCTCTCTTCCTTCCTGAGAGCCTCTTTACTTTCTGGTGCTACAGGGTTCTCCAGAGTCATCCTGTATGTTCCCTGCCCCAGTACAAGAGTAAGCATTCTCCAAGGAGTCCTGGTTCCTTTTATTGGAGAATGGTATTAGAAGCCAAGATCTGGGTGCTGGGTGTTTGTTGCTGCTGGAGTGTCCCTGCTTCTAGGCCCTCTCAGCCAACAGAGGCAGGAGATAGATGTGGCCCACATATACACACACATCTATAAACATTTCTAGATGTAGTCACATGTATTTATATTAAGCTGAACATGAGTTCCTACTGATGTCTCCAGCTCTGATCTATCACCACGTAGATCATTCCCACCACCTCCCCTTGCTTATCTGTATGTAACCTCCCTCCACCAGTGAGACACCTGGCTTCCGCATCCCCCACACAGCTACATAATGGTTCCATTCCAGCACACATCACAGTAGTGTCAGAACTGTTGACCTATACCCCTTTGTGAAATAATTTATCAACTAGAGTATAGTGCTCACGTGCCGTTCTTTTTGACTTCGGTCTTATATACTCCACTGATTTCCAAATACAGTACTTAAGCAAGCACCTTATTTGCTATCCCCTTCAGTGAGGTGGTTTCATCTATCTGTAACGTAGTTAGATTGTTTTACCACATTCTGTGTTCCAGCCTAGGATCCCCATACCTCATAAATGATTTTTTTAAAAATTTTTATACATTAAGGTCCACTCTTTGTGTTGCAAAGTTATCTGGGTTTTGACAAACAAGTAGTGTCATTTATCTACCATTACAGTATCATACAGAATTGTTTCACTCTGTTAAAAAAAATCCCCTGTGCTTTATTCAACACCACTCCACCCCAAAAAAAGAACCCCTGGCCACCGCTGATCTTTTACTTTCTCCATAGTTTTGCCTTTTCCAGAATGTCATATAACTGGAATCATATAGTATGTAGCCTTTTCAGATTGGCTTCTTTCACTTAGCAATATGTTTTTAAGATTGATCCATGTGTTTTCATTGCTTATTAGTTCTTTTTTTTTTTTCTTTTTTAAATCACAGAATGATATTTCATTGTTTAGATGTACCACAGTTTGTTTATCCATTCAAAGTGGGCATCTTGGTTACTTCCAGCTGGGAGTGATTATTAATAAAGCTGCTATAAAACATCCATGTGCAGGTTTTGTGTGGACATAAGTTTTCAGCTCCTTTAGGTGAACACCAAGGAGTGTGCGACTTGCTGGATCACAGGATAAGAGTATGTTTAGTTTTGTAAGAAACCGCCAAACTGTCTTGCAAAGTGGCTGCACCATTCTGTATTCCTACCAGAAATGAATGAGAGTTCCTGTTGCTCCACCTCCTCACCTGCATTTGGCATTGTTACTAGAGTAGGTGTATAGGGGCATCTCATTGTTCTCATTTGCATTTCTCTGCTGACATATGATGTGGAACATGTTTTCATGTGTTTGTTTGCTGTCTGTATATCCTCTTTGGTGAGGTGTCTGTTCTGATCTCTTGCTCATTTTAAAATTGAATTGTTTGTCTCCTTATCATAGAGTTTTAAGAGTCTTTTATCTATTTTAGATAAAAGTCCTACTTTGCAAATAAATAACCCAGTCTGTGGTTTGTCTTTTCATTCCCGTAATAGTGCCTTTCACAGAGCAGTTTTTAATTTTTTAAAATTTATTTATTTTTATTTTTGGCTGTGTTGGGTCTTCGTTACTGCGAGCGGGCGAGCGGGCGAGCGGGCTTCTCATCGCGGTGGCTTCTCTTGTTGCGGAGCACGGCCTGTAGGCATGCGGGCTTCAGTAGTTGTGGCTTGCAGGCTCTAGAGCGCAGGCTCAGTAGCTGTAGCTCACGGGCTTAGTTGCTCCGTGGCATGTGGGATCTTCCCGGACCAGGGCTTGAACCTGTGTCCCCTGCATTGGCAGGCGGATTCCCAACCACTGCGCCACTAGGGAAGCCCGAGAAGTTTTTAATTTTAATGCCATTTTGCTTTCATGTTAAGATTGTCCTCACCAAACCCAAGGTCATGTAGATTTTTTGCCTATGTTTTTATCTAGAGGTTTTATTAGTTTTGCATTTTATATTTAGATCTGTGGTTCATTTCAGGTTGGTTTTTGTGAGAGGTATAAGGTCTTTGTCCAGATTCATTTTTTCGCACATGGATGTACAGTTGTTCCAGCGTCATTTGTTGAAGAGACTCCTTTGTTTATGGAGTTGCTTTGCTCCTTTGTCAAAGATCAGTTGGCTGTATACGTGTGGGTCTACTCCTGAGAGTTCTGTTCTGTTCCAATCATCTGTGCAATTATCCTTTTTCCAACACACCGCCCTCTTGAATGTATGTTGCTGATTTTACTAGGTTTCTGTCTTTTTATGTGTTAATGGTGAATCTTTCCCTTAAGCCCTGTGGTTTTTGTTATGTGACTCGGCACACCTGACTGGGATCTGCTGGCCTAGGTCTTCAGCCCTGGGTTGGCAGCGTTGGTCCTGGTCATCATCAATTGATAGTCCTTCTTTTTTTTTTTTTTTTTTTTTAAATCTTGAGAAAAAGTAATAGAATGCAAATTGTTAAAAACAAAAATCACTAGTACAGTTGGTTAGATTTTTGATAGAAGATGAATGTGATACTTCTCTGTGTCTTTGTGTCACTGTTTTTAAGGTGGTCCATGAAACCTTCTGTTTGAGCAGCTCAGTCAGAGTTGACTTTACTCCTGGGAAACCACCCAGAGAGCTGCTTAACTTACTAGCCTTATGCATTTGACCCAGGCAGTAGTTAGGGGAGGGGTGTGGACTCAGCCACTGCTCAGACCTGGGATTGGGTCCCACTTGGGCATTTACTAGCTGCTTGCCCCACAGGCAGAAGCTGGTGGCTAGGTCCCTCCAAAACTGTGACAGACACATCCCCATCTTGGTTTCAGGTACCTTCACTATTATTTCAGGTGCTCACCACCCTATGTGAGCCCCTTTCCAGCCTGCCAGGCCTCTAGGTCTGGCCCTCTTCTCTGGTGCTAGGGTCAGACTCCACCCCAGAGATGCCCGCCCAGCCTTTCCCTATGCCAGCCCTGACTCTTTACTACCTTTGGAACAGGTCTGTAGGGACCCACAATGGATTTATGGTTGGTGTGGGTGGTGTTTACATGCCAGGCCGCCAAGTCTGCATCTCTCGCAGACTCTCATTACCAAGCACACCTCTTTTTCCTCATGCTTTCTCAGCATCAGTGTCTCACCTCCACTGTGGGATGCCCCTTTGTGCCTGTACTGGTTGAAGTCTGGAACACATCTCTGTTTTCAGGACCCACGGGAGCCTGTGAGGCTTTGGGGAGAGGGAACGTGCCTGGGCCAAAGGCGCAGGGCGGAGGGTCAGGTCCTGACGTGGCACTTTCTTTGGCTGTGATTTGCACAGTGGCTGCTGCAACTTAAAGCAATGTTGGTGCTGTTGTGATTGGGCTGAGAAATGGCCCCGGGCAGTCTATTGGAGGGTGTCCAGGATGAGTCAGGAGTGTTAGGCTTTCATGCCTGAGCTATGATGAAGTGAACCATGTGTGCGTGTGTGTACATGTGTTCACATGTGTGTGTGTCACAGACAGCACAGGAAGGATCCCTGCAGGCCTCAGTCTTCTGGGTGACCTCGATGTGTGCGGGTTGGAGGGGCGAGGCTGGGAGACCAGGTACCTGGCTTCAGTACAGGGTCTCAGCCGCCCACCCTGAGCCTCAGGTTCTCACCTCTTTTCATGAGCAGTGCAGCATCCTTGGTTCCTCGGGGTGTGGGAGTCCTTCCTGACAGGGA